>NC_084749.1:30446555-30581555 GCF_033978785.1 Entelurus aequoreus | reverse complement strand
CCCCCCAAGAAGAAGAAAACATGTTGCACCCCCCTGCCCCCCACTTTCCGCCACGACTATAAATAGTATCATTTGTCTATAAAATTGGTAAAAGTACACCTCTGCATAACACAATAACCTCATTAACATTATACAAAACAAAAAAAGAAAGAAATATAGATCAACTTACAACAAATAATAACTTTAACTTTGTTGTTTAGTCTGTAACAGAAAATATTTAAAGTGCATCAATTTGCCTAAAACTAAACATAAAATGTATCCTTATTTAAACTATAAACATTTTTGACCTACTTGAACCATTTGATACTGAAAAATAAAATTAAATAAACTTAATGAATAATAATACATTCAAATTGATCAGCAACCTTAACACAACAGCACAATATGTAAAACACTTCCGCATACAAAACAAAAATGAATAAAACAATTTGTGCTTATTTTATTTTATTTTTTTTTATCAAAATGAGGAAGTCAGGATTAATGGCTACAATGAACATATTTTGTAGTGCACAGCTTTTCGGAGCTGGTTTGAAGCATGATCCTGCATGGTACTGATAAAGCATGTTCCCTGGGGCCCCCCCTGGTATGGTACCGTGCCCCCCCCCCAGGGTTCTTCCCTACTATTAGAGAAGGGCTGGTCTGGAAGTATAACCTCCTTTTCTTTTACTAGATCCCTCTATCATTTATAAGCATGCAGTAATCTGTATTGCTATAATAATAGTGTGATAGTCCAACAGTTGGGACCACATATATTTGTAATATTTGTGGGTTTATCTCCTCCCGCTTAATTATTTTTGGTGTTTATTTTTATTTCCATTAACGGCCTTCCTTTTCTTTGGGAGACAAAATGAAGTCCCAAAAATGAACAAATCAGCATTGGTATTCTTCCTCAGTGAGGCGTAGTTCTCGAGAGGATCGCACGGTTCAGGACGAACATTTATTTTGATTGACGGGAGCGCACTCTTACCACAAAATGTCATAAACCGAGGATCACCTGTAGACTCTGATAATAAAAATGTACTGACCGAGGATGCCCATGCTGTCCATATATGGGCTCTTTGCACCAACAATGCCCCCGAAGCACTCCTTCTGCAAGGCACAGTACGGCTTGTCCAGGTGGGTTTTACCATCACTGTCCACCATGCACCACTCACAGTCCAAAACGCCAAAACAGTCACTGAAAGAGCAAATATAATATTAATAGGACTTTAGAAACAATAAAACCTATTAAATAATTCCATTCTGTTTCAGGATCCCTAGGTGGTCGTGGTGGGTCAAACAATACTGAAGCACGATGCCTTATAAAACCCAATGTGTTAATCACGTCTCTAGGCTCATCAAAAAAGAAGTCAGAGGAGTGGCATTAGGGCTGGACGATATGGCAAAAAACATTATCACGATTAATTTTTTCATATCAGCCGATCCATTAATATCGTGATTTATTTTATATTTTTAAATTAAAGCAGATTGTCCCGCGCATGATTACACCAAGTACCCCATCCCTACTGTTTACTACTGCAATGTCGTGTTACAAACATTTCCACCATGTTTGATAGAGGTAATATACTGTATGCTAACAGCTGACAACTGTCATTTTGTCCTTATCTATATTTGTGTTTACTAGAGCTGCAGCAGTACAGGTAACCCAGGCTACGGTCCGTACCTGGTTTCAGAGCCACGATTTTGCTTCTTTTTCGTTTCTTAGGGGTAACGATTCGATTCCAAATCGATTCTCGATTCAAAATCAATACTTTTTTAAATAATCTTGGGTGTCAGTTCTATCATTAACTACATTCCTTCATAAAATAGATAAACAGCTGTGATAAATTTCTATATTACTTAAAGAAAACTGGTTTTGTTGAATACAATTCTACATAAACATTTAATGAAGTCAAATACAAATAAGGCAATAAGAGAAGTATCCAACATTTGTATTTTCTAAAGTAAATATGTACAGCAAATATGGGAATTTACATCAACAATAGGATTTGCCTAAGTGCCTGGACAGGACAGATTAAAAAAATAAATAGAAAAAAAATTACTTTCGATTTTTTTAATCGATTAAGAATTGTTACAAATAAGAATCACAAAAAATTAACATTCTGGGTTTCAATGCTTTCAAGCCCAATGTTCCAAGGTTCAAAGTTTTCATGCAGAAGGTGCATTGTGCTTCATAAACGTTTTCATCCACCGACTTTAAGAAGGCATTAAATTGTTTTTCTCCAGAGCCATCAATCATTGAACTTGCACTTGTTCATCTTACTCAAATAATTTTGGTTTACCATGAGCTCTCGTAATCACTGCTGCTAGCTATGCAAGGACATTTGAGCACAGCACAATAGCTGGTTTTACTTGATACATTTTACCTGGGCTGCACAGCCACTTCAGTTCCATTTTGTAGTTAGAAATAGCCTCCTCAAAAAATCGAAACATTTCAAAGCGGGAAGCTTATGTATTTGTTTGAAATAAAGGAGTAGTGACGTTACAGCATTCTTACAATTTGATACAGACCTCGGCTTTAAGGTCACAGTTTGGTTCATTTTCAGTGCAGTTAGGAAAAAAAAAATACAAATCTTGGGGTGACAAATCAAAATACTGTAACATCTAATTTATTTAAAAAAAAATAATAATTTAAATAATAAACGAGTTGTTTGCCAAAAATGGTCCCTGGACACCCCTGGTTGACAGCGTCTGTTTTAAAAAGCCCCTGTTATGCAAAACCAACTTTTCTTACCTGTTGGTACCTGTTTTTAACCGTACCATGAATTAAATTTAGTTGTACTGTAAACAAAGACGTTTGAAATTTGAGTACCTCGTGGCGTATTTTGTCTTAGTTACTTCAGCGGATATTTCCATATATGGTAGAGGTTTACCCAAAGAGTATCAGCGAGTCCGTCATTTTTATTCAGTTGTAGTCACTATGTTCAATCGCTTTCTCTATTCCTTTGTTGTGGGGCAGACTGGCTTGTATATGCACATACATTCTCCACTGTTGCCATTTCTAAAAAAAGAAGTAACCTATATTTCTAACTCAGTAGACTCGCTATGGAAGCACTAAAAACTACAACATGGCTGACGGGAAGAAGACACAGTCAAAGCGGGCTTGGCCTGGAGGAGGGCTTCACCATGTAAATAAGACAGCCCACAAAACAATCAGAAAGCGGCTTAAAGATGGTCTGTAAAACCAAGTCCATGCAACATTTGTATCAAGGAAGCACCATTACATGTTATGTAGACAACAAGAAAGTGTTTTAAATAGAAAAAATCATAATATGACCCCTTTCAGGTGTGAATGAATGATGGGTTCTACATGTAAAGCGACTTTGGGTACTTAGAAAAGCGCTATATAAATCCCAGTTATTATTATTATTATTATTTCAGACAGCGTGGAGACCCTGATCCAGTAGATGGTGGATGATCATTATGAAATAGCACCACGGGCCAATGCAGCTAGTGAGTGTGCCATACACTAACTGAGGCATCATTTACCCATCGCCACTCGGTGGCACTGTGATGCTGACATAGGCTTGGTTGGTCTTCTATACTGAAACTATGAGATGAATCAGTGCATGTGCTGATGTTTACCTGCTGGTGTATCTTTGGCTGCAACGGGTGTTGATACACTGAGGCAGTGTGTCCTGCAGACTGGGATCAATCACATTCAAACTGATGGGCTCTTGATGTACCTCACAGCTTGGATTTCTGTGAAACACATTAACACAGTACATTTAGCAAGAAACTTGTTGGAAATACATCAAAACTGACTCAATGCAGGTCTTCTTCAAAAATAAAATACTTCACTGTCACTTGACTTAAACAAAATGAGGGAGGAATATAACAATGAAAAATAGTAATTGTGCGTTGTCCTGAAATGAGGGCGGAATTGTCACTTGAAAGGCTGACAAGCTTGTCAGAGGCTGCTAAAGCTTGATGGAAAGACGCGGATGAAACTAAAGAGATGTGCGAGACGTGGAATGATGGACAGATTGACAGAAACAATGGAGAAGCACTGATGGCAGAAACAGAACATTCCGCCAGCAGCATACAGATCTGACATTTAAACAAGCACACGCACATGCACAAAGCAAAGGATGAGAACAGCAGCAGGGAAATAGAAGAAACGTGTAATAAATGTGTGCTGGTGTGTTGGATAAAACAGCAAAACCCAATAGAGTATCACACCAATTAGCCCTTGACAAGATTATAAGCATATATATCAGTAAGTACATTATATTTATAAGCGCTTTTCACGGTTAAAATTACAAAGCGCTGTAGAAAACATAGGTGAATTAAAACAAAAATTAAATTAAAACAACAGGAGAAACATTATAAAAAAGATAAAAAGTGAATTAAAAAAGATAGTTAATAGGTTCATTTTATACATGTGTGTGTATATATATATATATTATATATATATATATATATATATGTATATATATATATATACATATAATATATATATATACTCAAAAACAGCAATTTAAACTCTAAGTCAATCACACTTCTGTGAAATCAAACTGTCCACTTCGGAAGCAACACTATTTGACAATCAATTTTACATGCTGTTGTGCAAATGGAATAGACAGCCTTTAGTGTCTTTTTCCAATTTAATTTAGAATGTGACTCCAAATCCCGACCTCCATGGGTTGATCAACAGTGTTGGGACTAACGCGTTACTTAGTAACGCGTTACTGTAACGCCGTTAGTTTCGGCGGTAACTAGTAATCTAACGCGTTATTTTTTATATGCAGTAACTCAGTTACCGTTACTGCATGATGCGTTACTGCGTTATTTTACGTTATTTTTATGTAGTATCGGCTAGAAACAGAAGATCTGAGTGTGTTTTATTGGAGCGCTCCGGTGGAAAATAAGAGGCGTGCTTTCTGTGGGTGGGGGAAAGCACGACTCCTCGAAGGGGCTAACAACCTTCACTTTACCCGGAAGAGGGTCTTTACAGCTGAGGGTGAATGACGAGACCGGCGGTTTGTTGCAACTTTGTGACTTTATTGGACGCAGTCATCCACCAAGCTAGAACACCTGCACGCACTCACTGTCGCCGCTCCCTCACCTCTCTCGCCCACTCACTCACTGACGTCACTCACCTCACATGTTGTCATATCTTAAAGGGCCACACACACACACACACACACACACATACGCTACTCTCATAACAACTAACAAGACATCATGGTGAAGCCAGAAGTCGAGTTTTTTAACATGGAGACATTCTCAATACTTTTCTTTTGTCGAGCACAAAGAAAATAACATTTTAGTTAAATGTAAGTTGTGTCTTGGATCAAAGATTCCTATCTCCTTAGAGTTAAAGTTAAAGTGCCATTATGTTGCAGCTATTTAAAATAGTTTTGTCATTTTTTTCTGGCCTGAAATAAATTGGCCCTTTGAAACATATCTTTGTCTTTGTGTGTTGTATGTAGACCACATTGTTTGTGTGTTGTATGTAGACCACATTGTTTGTGTGTTGTATGTAGACCACATTGCTTTCTGAGTTCAGTGATGCAAATGCATGTCAAGTTGATCAACAGATAGTATTATTCTCCAGTGCAATAACAGTACTGAAATGAAGGCTAAAAGGGCATTAATGGGAGCCTTAAAAAAAAGGGGGAAAAAAGAAGTAACTAAATAGTTACTTTTCACAGTAACGCATTACTTCTTGGTGTAAGTAACTGAGTTAGTAACTGAGTTACTTTTGAAATAAAGTAACTAGTAATTGTAACTAGTTACTGGTTTTCAGTAACTAACCCAACACTGTTGATCAATTAGATTTCCATCGATAATTTTAGTGTGATTTCAGCTATGTAAAAAACTAAGTATTCAACAAGAACATTTAATTTTTAGTTTTATATATATATATATATATATATATATATATATATATATATATATATATATATATATAAATGTACAGTATATGATGTATATGTATGTATGTATAGCTATATATACAAACATATATACATACATTCACATATGTGTGTATATATGTATATATATATATATATATATGTATATGAACCCGAGCCCAAAGCCAAGACAAAGAAACTTAAAAACTCTACCCTGCATACTGCAATTAAACTGTATAATAATACTATCTAATTAAATAAGTAATACAGTCATATACCAGAATGCTAATAGTTTCCATGCTGCTGTTGCCCTGAAAATGAAAATGTTTTTTTTATATAAAATACTGTCTGTTCTTTTAATTTTTTTTATCTTTGTTTGTTTAATATTAATTGTAAAGTTCAGCTGTTTTTTCAGTGGGGCCTTGGCTCCACTGCAAGCATGAATAAATAAAGTCAAGTCAAAAAAAAAAAAAAATATATATATATATATATATATATATATATATATATATATATATATATATATATATATATATATATATATATATATATATATATATATATACCTGTATATATATACACACACACGTGTGTATGTGTGTATATATATATATATATATACACACACACACACACACGTGTGTATATATATATACACACACGTGTGTATGTGTGTATATATATATATATATATACTGTATATACACGTATATATACACGTATATATATATATATATATATATATACATATATATATATATATATATATATATATATATATATATACACACACACACACACACACACGAAATATAAGGAAAAAATAAAACACAATATTATTATTGTGTTTTATATTTAATACATGACATGGTGGGCAGCACGGTGAAACAGGGGATAGTGTGTTTGCCTCACAATACGAAGGTCCTGGGTTCGAGCCCCGGGCTCGGGGAGTTTGCATGTTCTCTACTTCGACTTCCTCCCACCTCCAAAAACATGCACCTGGGGATAGCTTCATTGGCAACACTAAAATTGGCCCTAGTGTGTGAATGTAAGTGTGAATGTTGTCAATCTGATGAGGTGTCCCGGGTGTACCCTGCCTTCTGCCCGAGTGCAGCTAGGATAAGCTCCGGCCACCCCCATGACCCCAAGAGGGACAAGCGGTAAAAAATGGATGGATGGATATAACATGGTAAAAATAAGGGGATTTATATAGCATTCTGATCAAAACAGAAGTTGTACAGTGAATTGTAGCATGTTTGTGGTTCAGGACTGACCTGTTTTCAGCACTGGTGAGGTTGCCGGTACACTCATTGACCTCTAGAGGGCACTCACAAGGGCATTCACACTCATTTTGCTCCATCCTGAAATGTAAAAAGAATATAGGTTGTATTCTGTCACGTGACTTTTGAACAGAAGTAAACAAAGTGGTGGGCAACCAAACCAACCTGGCTATTGTGCCGCAAACAGAGTGCAACCTATCTGCCTAGATCAGGGGTAACCAACGCGGTGCCCGCGGGCACCAGGTAGCCCGTAAGGACCAGATGAGTAGCCCGCTGGCCTGTTCTAAAAATAGCTCAAATAGCAACACTTACCAGGGAGCTGCCTCTATTTTTTAAATTGTATTTATTTACTAGCAAGCTGGTCTCGCTTTGCTCGACATTTTTAATTCTAAGAGAGACAAAACTCAAATAGAATTTGAAAATCCAAGAAAATATTTTAAAGACTTGGTCTTCACTTGTTTAAATAAATTCATAATTTTTTTTACTTTGCTTCTTATAATTTTAGAGAAAAAATACAACCTTAAAAATGATTTTAGGATTTTTAAACACATATACCTTTTAAATTCCTTCCTCTTCTTTCCTGACAATTTAAATCAATGTTCGAGTAAATTAATTGTTTTTATTGTAAAGAATAATAAACAAATTTTAATTTAATTCTTCTTTTTAGCTTCTGTCTTTTCGACGAAGAATATTTGTGAAATATTTCTTCAAACTTATTATGATTAACATTTTTAAAAAAATATTCTGGCAAATCTAGAAAATCTGTAGAATCAAATTTAAATCTTACTTCAAAGTCTTTTGAATTTCTTTTAAAATTTTTGTTCTGGAAAATCTAGAAGAAATAATGATTTGTCTTTGTTAGAAATATAGCTTGGTCCAATTTGTTGTATATTCTAACAAAGTGTAGATTGGATTTTAACCTTTTTAAAACATGTCATCCAAATTGTCAAATTAATCTTAATCAGGAAAAATTACTAATGATGTTCCATAAATTATTGTTTTAATTTTTTCAAAAAGATTCGAATTAGCTAGTTTTTCTCTTCTTTTTTTTCGGTTGAATTTTGAATTTTAAAGAGTCGAAATGGAAGATAAACTATGTTTCAAAATTTAATTGTCATTTTTTTTGGTGTTTTCTCCTCTTTTAAACCGTTCAATTAAGTGTAAATATCATTAATTATTAATAATAACATAGAGTTAAAGGTCAATTGAGCAAATTGGCTATTTCTGGCAATTTATTTAAGTGTGTATCAAACTGGTAGCCCTTCGCATTAATCACTACCCAGGAAGTAGCTCTTTGTTTCAAAAAGGTTGGTGACCCCTGGCCTAGATCCTACCACTAAAAGCAGATACAACCAAAAAAAAATCAAAATATGCAATGAAATAGACCCCTATATGTTATCAAAAAAAGATTTCTCGGGTGATATTAAGGATTTTCCGTCAGTGGAGTTCCCAAACATATTGAAGTATCTTGTGCTCCGACGTCATGGAGGTCTACAACTTCCTTGTGTGTGGCTGGGTCAAAGAAATTGGTATCAAGACTCTCCCGGGTGAATACGCATCATTGTTGCTCGGGTAAGGTTACATGTCATGATTTAACTTCGCGTCTACAGCCATTGTTGCCTTGCTGTTGTTGTTGCACGCTCCGTTACGAGTATGCATAGTTTTCCCGTTCTTTATCAAAATAATATATATCAAAATATAAATACGTTTATGATTGCTGCTGTGGAGGGAGGTGTGGCCAGCGTTGCTTGCAGGAGCAAAGGTCACCGCCTATGTCTATGGTGTTGAGGGCAGAGCACCATCAGATAGGGACGGGGCAAGTGCTGACGGCGAGACACAGCTGACAGGTGATTAGATTTCCCAGGTGGTACGAGTTAATCTAATCATCTGTTGTCTTTAACAGTAAGCAGCCAGGAACAGGAGGAGAGAGAAGTTATGGAGGTGACTGAAAAGTCACGTCCTGCTGGAGAAACTTTGAGAAATTCTATGTACATTAAAACCTTGCTAAAAACTGCACGCTTGGCTCCTGTGCCGTGTCTAACAGTGGAACTGCTAGGAAGCAACTTTTACAGCTGCCTTTGGTAAAAGCTTAATCAATCTTTTAGGTTTTGCTCACATTTCCTTTCTTTTATTTGGACTTTATTTTTACTTAACGTCAAAAGTATATCAAACAAAACTTTAACTTAGTGATTCCTCTAAACTTGTGCATTCTTCGACTCTGCTTACTCCCTTGGACTGGAGTGCGTTCGACTTTTCTTGTCGTCTTTTGTAAAATCTTGACATCTTTCGCTCTTCTTGATTACCTCTTGAGGAACTCTGAGGAAATTGTTATCCTTTTCACGATTTGAACGGTTCCAACAGCCTAACACGAGTATAGGGCATTTTTCTTCGAGAAAGGCAAAATTCTGCCCAGAATGCTATGACAACAGACATTCGCTGGCTCACCACTTCAAATCTCGCATTGTTAATGAGCCGTAATACAGTCTATTCTTTGAATTTTTCATCATTCACATAAAGCATCAGGGAACAAGCATTCAATAGGTAAAAAAACATGGAGATTCTTTGTTTTCTTGTTTATTTGGCAGCTTGGTGGAACAATGGTTGGTGGTTTGGACAAATCTGTGAGGAGTGACCATATTCTTCTGTGCCTATGTGAGCTTTATCATTATCAATACCAGCCAGTTTCCTTGACCATGATGCTAACACAATCCAGGCTTGGTTGCCAAGTGCTAAAGATTACAGCTGCTGCCCTTTCACCAAATTGTAAATGTGATGTACAAAAGTTGGCTATGTATAAAGTCCCTTTACGTTTAGTTATTCTAACCCAACAACTGAAAATCTGAACTAAAACAAGCACATAACATGGCATCACTAGGTACCTGTGGCAGTTGAGACAAAGGCGGTCCACTGTGCTGCAGGCGCAGAACGCCAGGGAGTCACACGTCTCGTTGACGATACCGGCAAAGGCGTTGGTGCCGGGTATTCTGGTCAGACGATACTTAGAGCAATGGCTGCCGTGGACGAGGTTAGTTAGGTCGCCCTGAGGAAGACAGTGGCAGGTGTTCTTGTTAAATTGTCTACAATTATGTTTAGACACTCAACATCTACAATTCTACAGGAATATATTAGGAATGTCACAATTAAGCCGTGTTTACCCTTAGGGCCCAAAACACACGCGGTATATACATGTATTCCTTACGTGATATGATTGTGCAGTCTGAAATTTCGCCAGGGAGATTTTTTTTTTTATAAATAGAAATGGTGTGTTTTTGATTGCAACATTGTTAGAATAGAATATAAACAAATATATACACACACTTTCGATTAAGACCTATTTCATCCCTATTGACTCCTATTATAACTGCTATTTTTAACAGACTGTAACTCTGGTACATTACTGTGCTTTTTCTTTGAAAACTGAATGAATCTCATTCTTGTCGATTGAAAAACAAGAAAATATTGATCTGCGCCCCTTATCCACCAGATGGTGCCAGAAATTAGCATAATTCTCAGAGTGTTGAGTGTAAATAAGTTTAACTTCCATTAAACCTGCTAAAATGCATTGAAAATGATATTGGGTAGTTATATATAACATGGCAGATATTTTATAAAATACTTGTGTGAACTCAAATTCAACTAAGTCTCTCTCATTATAGCTCAGTAGGTATGTTCTGTAAAAAAAAAAAGAAGATTTTTGTCTATTGTGTCAAAATCAATGTTCTCATGAATTATGGACCTATTCATGGCTGTTAACTACTCAGTCTCAATCATTCCACTCTGCAACTTATATTTAGGCGTATTGCATATTTTGCATTTTTCTTTCCTTTTATTTTTTGACAAAAGGCCAAAAAAACATATAAAAAACATTTTAAACAATTGTTATTTTTTAAACATCATATAAATAGATAGATCTGAAGTTATTTAAAGATTTCAAGCGTTGCAGGAAGTAAAACAAAAATGTATTGCTGACTTATGACACTTTTATGAGCAGAACCTTTTGGATCCTAAGAGTAATTGTGTAGTCAGTCTCAAAGTTGCACAAGTGTTAAAGAGTGAAAGCATGCAATTAATCCCAAAAATTATAAACGCAGATTAATCATGCAGTATATTTTGACCACACATGTTGTTTTATTTAACCACGGCTGAAAGGTGACAACACATCAGTGATCAGGTCAATGCATACACCAGTGCATAAATGAGTGAAGGGACTCCAATGGTTGTGCTTGGTGACATACTGTATTTACCTTCAAAATGAAAGTTGATTGGACTAATAAATCCCTTACTATGTTTTGAACAAATAAATGACGTGAATTCAGGTAAAACACTTAAAAGTTCTGAAACTAAAATTGCATTTGTGTCAAAATATTAGGGACTTTTTTAAAGTTCATTTAAATTATGCATGCATGTCATTTACTGTGATGAATCGCGATAGTTCAAAATCTAAGTGTGATTAATTGGATTTTAAAAACATACAATTTGACAGCACGAAGAAATATATAATAATTAGCAGCGTCCATCCCAATTTAATAGAATCACCATTCAAAATAAAAAAGAAAGCAAAGTAGAATGTAGGGGGAAAAAACCCACAAGATGGCAGTGTTACATCAAATAGAAAGGCCATTCATCCCTTACCAGTATGCTGGTGTTGAACTTGTAGAAACGCTGCACTGTGCGATCGCTGAAGCTGTTGCACAAGTTCTTCTTCACAAAGTTGGGATGGTTCAGGATGTCATTAGCAACCAATGGCTCCTGTCAATCAAAAAAATAGTGTGAAATATAAACAATTTGTCGTTTATTAAAGCGCATAAGCTTCTTGTGTCTTCTTTGTGCTTCCTTTACCTTGTGTGTGATGTGCTGCTGCTCTGCAGGGGCATGGCCTTTGGGGTCAATGAGAGTGGGGTGTGCTACCAGGTAACCTCTGTCCTCCATTATGAAGCACCTACAAGGCACATACATACATAAAAACAAAGTTTTATAGCGAGAGAGAAGTTTTATCCAGTAAAATTAATACATGTTAAGTTGTTTTATCTCTCCTTGGACCTAGGGCCTAATTGCACTCGTTCGTCTCTCTCTGGGTTAATCCTGTTTTATAGGGCCTCTTAACGGCAACAGAAAGAACGTGAAAGGAATAGCAGCTGGGGGTACTGCGGGAAGGAGGGAGTGAAAGCATTGCACGAAGGGGGGGAGGAGGCATAACCCCTCAAGAAAGTATGTGGGGCAGATGATGCAGAAAGGCTCATCTCCAACATGAATACTGACATAATCAGCTTATCTCCTTTGGCCTCTTTTCATTTTTTGCCTTTCTTGCGTAGAGTCTTGTGAATTCAGTCATGCAGAAAACATATCACAAACCTGGAACTTGATTAAAGTTACAACTAAATGTTGAAACTTCGCAGTTGTAATTTTATAGAACAACAATATGACTATATTTGTTGTTACTCTCTCATTTTAACAGCATACTGCCATTTACTGTACAAGAGTGTGCATCGTAGTCTACAGAATCCCTTAAGAGACAAATCACTTTGAATTTACAGTAATTTGACTATGATTACAGTATTCTACTGTGAAATAACAGGTAATTGCTGTGATATATAAGAGTATCTTAATGTTTGCAGTCATTTGTTGTAATGTTAAAGTACATTTTGATTACAGTATTTTACTGTGGAAAAAATACCGCTAAATGCTGTGAAATCCTGGTAAATTTTTACAGTGCAATAATTTGCTGTGATTTTTCAATAAATGTAGCATAACATGAAAAAAGCAACATTGCACACAAGGAGGATATAAGTAGCAACAATCAGATTGTCTACTTGGACCGTTATCCAGCTACCTGATCTTGGTGCCCTTGTCCTGGTTGCAGATAGGAAGCAAGTCCAACAGAACCTTATAGAAGTAACGCAGGGTAAAGTCTACACCCATCACTGCAACCGCATAGCCAGGGGCCATCTGAGAACTAGAGAGAAACAAGAGTTAAAAATATGAAATGCAATTTGTTATAATCAGAATATTTATTCAGAACAAAAAAACTACAACAGTCAAAACACAACACGCTAATCCGGATTTATCAAAATAACAGATGGAGTCTGCTTGGATGCTTGAAAATAGTTGTTGCTACACTGTGGCGCTATGGTTATCACATGTTGCGATTTAGGCTCAGTGAAGTGGAAAAGTAAACAGGCTAATCTCAGCTACAATTACGTGCTTCTCAAAACCTCCAGCTGTAAGCGCCTGTGTTGAAAAGTTTCCGCAATTATTGCTACAATCTTGGAAAAGGGTGTTGTATTGGAAAAACACAATGTTTAAAGCTATTAATTTGGGTAAAGCATGCTATCTAACTCTCAGTTAAGTAGGAACATAGGGAACTTTGAATGAAAAGTGTTAACATGTGTTTAGACCATTAAATGAAGTGTTTCTGTTAAATTAAATTAATTGTACCGGTAAGTAGAAAGACTGTCATCAACACAAAGCACAGTGAGTGCTACCTAGTGGTGAAGTAGGTAAACTACTGGATCATGTTGACGCCAAAGACACATGATATAGCAAAACAAAACCTGACAAAATACACCTGTCACACAACCCTTACAATGCACTAAATAATAGAAAGTAATTAGTTGACAAAATAACTTGGCATGTAATGATTGTAGAAAACAAAACAAAGTGTCCTGTTTTTTTTTCCAGATTTCATTTTATTTTTAAAGCAATTATCTGGCTTTTGAGCTCTGAATGTGAATGAGTCTGTGTTGGTGATCCTGACATTTCTCTGTGTTTTATTTTCAATGTTATTGTTGTTGGAATGTATGGGAAGCTGTCTGGGAACTACAGTCGGCTAAAACCTGACATATTTACATATGCATACAGTATATTGTATATAATCTGTATTATACACATACTGTATATATATATACATATATGTATACATACTGTATATACTTATACATATATATACACACACATATATACTCATACATACATATACACATACACATATATATACATACACATATAAATACATACACACATATATATATACAGTATACACACATATATATATACATACACATATACATATATATATACATACATACATACATACATACATACATATATATATATATATATATATATATATATATATATATATATATATATATATATATATATATATATATATATATATATTTTTTATATAGATATATGTATGTATATATATATATATATATACAGTATATATACTGTATGTGTGTGTGTAATAGAGATGCGCGGTTTGCGGAAACAACCGCGGAGTCCGCGGATAATCCGCGGGTCGGGCGGATGACATGATGAAAAAAATAGATTTTAAATAGATTCGGGCGGGTGGCGGTTGAACCAATTCGGAAATATATATACATAGTTAAATGTTGTTACCCACATATGAAAAACGAGCAGCACTCTTTGAAACAGTCAATTATTCTGCAGCTGGAGCTGAAGGCGCATCACCGAAAAAGAAAAGGATTGACTTCACAGAATAGGAGGAGGATACACCTGTGCTTGTTGATGAAGTAGATTATTCCTCTACAAATTTCCATCTCGACGGATCAGCGGAGGAAAATCTACTTTCCTTTTGGGGGAAACAAGGACCATCATTCCCACGACTACAACACCTTGCCAAGAGAATCCTATGCGTCCCAGCAACAATTGAGTGCCGCAAGTGAGCGCTCCTTCAGCGCAGCAGGGCGCATTTTAGAGGCCAGGCGCTCTCGCCTGAATCCTGGCACTGTAGATGCCATTGTATTCCTGCATAGTGCTAACAAAAAAAAAGTAAGTAGACATACGGTTGGATATGTTAAACGAATTAGTCTACATTACCTAGGCTATACCAAATAAGCCCATGTCTAACCTATATTGAGTTCGGTCAGCTGAATAATTTTGATGGTTACGTGTTGTTTGGGCGCACTACAATGCAAAGGAATTAAGGCAATTGCGTTGTTTATTGTGGGTTTTTTCTATTGGAGATATACTACTGTGTGTTAATTATTTGGCCTCCCTTTCAAGTGAAGCGCATCTCCGATTGGCTACAATGTAAAGCTATTTAGCCTGCTTTGTTTGTCACGACCGTCTATTTTCATTATAATTCATGTTTGATGATAAAGTGCAGTCTGATGGGTTTGATTTCCCCCCTTCAGCTATTTGCCTTGGCCAATAAGTTGCAGGTAATTTATTATTATTATTTATTTAATTTATTTTTGTTTAAATAGGGATGACATACATATGTTATTGTATAATTTGAGTTTGTGCGCGTGATTGACAGCCTAAGGCTTATGAGGCACATTTTTTATTTATTTTTTTATTTCAACTTAAAAACGTATGAGCCTATGCCTATGCCTACAACATAGGCTATGTGTTTATCTTTATTTTCCTGCTTGTCGTTGACAATGGAGATTGTCTGATATTTTGTCATGGCTTGCAGATCAATCAATAAAGGTTCATCTTTGTCGCAAAATTGTTCACTGTTTCACTGTGCACCCCGCCCTCGTCCCTATTTGAGCATTATAACGTTAACAAGTTAATATTCATTGAAATAAATTCAGAACATTTTTTTTACCTAACGAAAATATAGGCCTAGTCTTTCTAAAACATTTTTTTAACTTCTTAAAAGCATCGTTCTGCTTGCTGCAACTGCGCACAAACAGTGTGAGGAGCTGATCTGAGGGCATTGGCAACAATAGTCAACACTTTCTTAATGGAAATGACAATAATATTATAATAATGATAAATAATATTATCACGCATTAATATCTCTTAGCCACTAATGCGTGGCCAAGAGATATTAATGCGTGGCACGCATTGAATGTCTCTGCTGCATTGGATCAGTCTCCTTTCTTTAACAGGCAAAAGCTTTCTAACCTCACTAATGCCTTGCATCGTCTATATTAGATATATAACAACGGGCGGGTGGCGGGTGGTTGTGGTTTTGATAAAATGTTGGTTCGGGTGGATGGCGGGTGGATGACGACTTTTGTGATGCGGTTGCGGATGAAATAATTGCCTATCCGCGCATCTCTAGTGTGTATATATATATACATATACATATACACACACACACATATATATATATATATATATATATATATATATATATATATATATATATACAGTATATATATGTTAATGAATATGTGCTGTACAAAGTGCTGCCAAGCGATTAAAAAAAAGACAGATTTATTATATCTGCGACTAACTAATGCAATTATTCTCTTTTTAATGTCACTTAGAAAAAATTCTGAGAAAAGCCCTCGACTTGAAGTATTTTATTTTATATTCATTACACTATTATAAAGAAGTACAATAAAAATTGTGGCTTTATAAAGTTATTTGTTGTTTTTAACAAACTTGAACAGATGCAGTCTGTTTTATTTACTCAATTAAAACAACAGGTCTATAGTTATTAGTTTAAAGTTAATGTATCAAAAATGTGGGTCAAAACTAGGGGTGTCTCGATACAACTTTTTCACTACTGATACGATAACGATATTGAAGCTATGAGTGTTGGATTATATTAATCTGATACGTTATCAGCACAAATAATAGTACATACTTCTATTATTTTGTAGTGTGTAATGTTCGAAAAGGCTTGATCAAGTGAAATTACTCAGCGATCAATGGTACCAAAGGTATGAAAAACACTAACCTTTTGACATATTCACACTTTTAAAGTGGAGTATTTATTATTTTTTTATCGACACCTGGTAGTCCCAGTAATTCATGAAGTTAAGCTCAAGATGCAGTCAGTAAAAAGCTGCGGAGATGTTTGTTACTGGATGCTTTCTAAAATGTTTCTGCCTTGGAGACTATAGCTGTAAGTATTATACAACTATAATGACTAGATACTTGCTTATATTGACAAATGCTGTGTTTTCGACTGCGATATTGTTCAATTAAGGACACTTATTACGTATGGATAGCTTGTGTGCTATAGTGTGCTTAGCTGATGTGTAGCTGCTAGCTCCTAGGAGCCTATCATGTTTACCTTTTGTAAATGACTTCACTAAAATACAAGGAACATTGTGCTTATTGGAGGACATTCATCTGTTAATTGGCTGTCCAGCTTTGCTCAAGTAAACACACTGCAGGACTGCTTCTATCGGAGTTTATATCGGACATTTTTATTGCCAGCCGATATCATCCGATACTTGTTTCTTTGCTGATATCGGACCTAAAACCGTTATCAAAATGGGATAAGGACACCCCCAAGTCAAAACACAACGGGATGTGACGCCATTTCTCCATAACTTGTGTAATAGATGGATGCGCTTTATGGTAAAAAATAAACATCTACTCTACGCTGAAAACAAAAAACTCATACAAAACAGACACACTTCTGACATGTCTTTAAGTTTATAATGAATATTTTACAAAATCTGTAAATATATATTTTATCCATTTCCCCCTATTTAAAGCTGCTAACATCCGTCTCGTGACAGAGTGAGAATTTTTTATCACCGTGGCTACATATTATTGTTGAGCCAAATGGCAGTACTGGTTTTGCTTTCAGTCAAGCACAAGAGGAGGGCGCGGAAACTTGCTAGCATACCGAGACAGTAACGTTCCAGTTTGAACATTTGATTAATAAACACTGCACTAAATGAGTCTGTAATTAAATAATTGCAATTAACATGATAATTTGACACTAATAAAACCAATAATCCAACCTGGAGGCATGAATGGTGTGGCTGATTGTAACAACGTAGCCTGCTCCACCCACGTCCAAGTAAGGCCCAGTGAAGGTGATGAGGCCAGGGTTGGCCACAGCATGCTGGTACCTGGTTCACAATACAGCATGGAGTTATACATTCATGCTGCTACCATCTGTAGTCTAGGCAGAGTTAACATTTCTGGAATAAAACACTACAAAAAACAATAAATAATTATGAACAGTAGGGATGTTCCGATCAAGGTTTTATGCTGCATTTTCAGATAAAATAATCCATGTGTGAGACCAGGCCAATACCGATCTCATGAATGAACAGTACATCTTTCTTTGTATTTATGGAAAGTGCTATTGACAGTTTAACAATATCAACAACATATTTGAAGTAGTTCCTTATTTTATTTTATTAAATACAATCGAAAACAAGGTCAATAGTACACAATAACTAAACAAAAGCAAAAACTACTACTCAATTAAATCTAGGGCTGCAACAACTAATCGATTAAATCGATTAAAATCGATTATAAAAATAGTTGCCGATTAATTTAGTCATCGATTCGTTGGATCTATGCTATGCGCATGCACAGAGGCAAATTTGTATTTATTTATTTTTTTAAATATTTTTTTTTATTTTTATTTTTTATAAACCTTTATTTATAAACTGCAACATGTACAAACAGCTGAGAAACAATAATCAAAATACGTATGGTGCCAGTATGATGTTTTTTTTCCCAATAAAATACTGGAAAGGATAGAAATGTAGTTTGTCTCTTTTATCCGATTATTAATTGATTAATCGAAGTAATAATCGACAGATTAATCGATTATCAAAGTAATTGTTAGTTGCAGCCCTAATTAAATCATTTGGTTTTTATCCTCAAAGTCTTCCTGTGTCCAGAGAATTGTTCCCTGGGTTTGTAAACATTACAAAAACAACTAAAAATTAACTTGAGAAAATACAAATATCGACTAGATCACTTTTGTATTGATCATATACTGATACTACCCTTAATATCGACACCACCAATTTATGGATCGATCCGCCCTCCTCTTACGTGTCGTGTACTGACTGTGACAACGCTGACAAACCAACAGTTGTTATATTATCCTCTCTACAACTCTTATGAATCTACTTATTCATTTCCTGTTAATATCTGCTTATTTTAGTAAGCACTTTGTTTTTTTTAAAGCTAGCTTAGCTTAGCTATTAGCATGCCTGCTCCTGGCTTGCTCTCGGTGTGTGACATGTTTAGCCTGGTCCTCCAGTGATCCTTTAGATACTAAGAAAAGTAGTTTGTTTGCTGAAATGGTAGGTCGTGAGTTCAAACCCCGGCCGTGTCATACCAAAGACTATAAAAATGGGACCCATTACCTCCCTGCTTAGCACTCAGCATCAAGGCTTGGAATTGGGGGTTAAATCACCAAAATGATTCCCGATCGCGGCCACCGCTGCTGCTCACTGCTCCCCTCACCTCCCAGGGGGGTGGAACAAGGGGATGGGTCAAATGCAGAGGGTAATTTCACCACACCTAGTGTGTGTGTGACTATCAGTGGACATTGCATATAAAGACACATAATTAGCTGCTAGCCGCTAATTAGCAAGAGAGGATCGATGTTTGTGATCGGCAATAAAAGGGAATTAAAGGCATTAATCGTCAGTGGCAGATTACTTACTTTTTAAGGGAAATCGCTCGATACCGATTGGTCGGCACATTCCTAATTGACAGCGTTTATTAGTTTTAAACAATTTCATTAACTAAACTTTGTCTTGAGTGTAGAAAATGCTTTATATTTGTTTCAAAATGATCAAAACATCTTGATAAATCAATGACTAGAAAACATTCTGCACACAGATGCTTCCCTTTAATTCCACTCCACACACACTCGGCCCTTCACTCGGTCCAAAGTAAGCCTCACCATTGTCTACGAGTCGGGTCAAAGGCTTTGTCCATCAATGATCCAGGGTAAATCCGGAGCACCCCACTGGGCGTTGCTATGTAACGCCGCACAATGTAGCAGTTGAGGCTACTCATTTCCATTAGTGTCATCCACTCATCCGTGACGTGACTGGTCGCCATAACCTCATTCCTGACAGAGGACTGCGGTGGGGGGAAAGATGAGACAGGAGGAAGTTTGAAGGTAGAGATAAAAAGACAAAAAGGGGAGATTGAGGAATACATTTGAGGAAAGAGTAAAACAATTTCTGGTCGGATCAACTTTCAGTAGAGTAAAATAAGAAAATATCCCCCCAGGTTCTAAAAGGGGTCACTTGAGGGGGCATCAGAGCTGGAAGTGTGGTTGATTTTAAACCCCTTACCCCAACACCCCCACACCAGGAATGCATAGACACTGCCAAGAGCACATAGGGGGTGTTCCTGTCTTAAAGATGCAGAGCTTCATTAATATACAGACCTGAACATTAGAAATACTGTTCTAAATCCCCTTTAGTCACATCTTTGTTGAGCGTTAGCGTTGCAGTCATGGTCACGTGAAGGAATATTTCTATTGTTTTCTTTGCTTGTGTACCTTCAGGCCTGGGTTGGCGATGAGCCTGGTGTTATCACTCAGGTAGGCGGTGTAGTGCTCCACCATGCGCTTTGTTTCTGGCTGGCTGAGGTGCTCGTACGGAGAGGAGAAGCTCCCAGCTGCCAGCATCACTGTGGGGGACTCTGGGAAAGGCAAAGAAAGGGAATAGAGGGACTGTGTGACATACAAATGTTTTTTCATGGCTGGAAAAAAAAAAAAGCTGTGTGGAATTATGCGTCATCTTACCAACGGTCGCAAGCTGTTTAAAGTGCAGGCAAGAGCTGGGCTGACCCAACAAGTCTAAACGGTGGTACAAGAGCTTGGAGCCGGGTGCAGTGTTCAGGTTTTTGAGCTGTTTTACCGGAATCTCTGGCTGCACATACACTATGCATAGAATGAACGATGTGTCCTGAACCTAAAAGAGAAGATATTACATTACAAAAATCCACTCTTTTAAATAAAATGCATCTTTAAAATGGAACTGCATGTTTTGGGAGGAACTTTGCCCATCGTAAACAATCCCAAAGCGAGACAAGAACACACATATTTTTCTTTTATGTGCATTCTCAGGAGTGAAAAACTGCTTGGTTATTGTATTCATTTACTTCGCCTTAAAACGCGCTACAAAAACTAAAAGAAATCGCCAACAACACTCCATTTACATGCCTTGACCTGCATATTGGCCAAGCTATAGCGACATTGTTATTGTAAGAGTGAACACAGAGGAACTACTTTTCTGCTCGCATCACACTGCTACTCCGACCACTAGCTCGCACAGTAGCCAGCTACGAGCTAGTTAGCTTGAGCTGCTAGTAACATTGGCTAGGACCAGCCATAAAATAGAAAAGAAGGAGGAGGAGGAGCTTGAGCTGCTTCTGCATTGTCTTTGAGTTAGTAAACAGTAATGCTAGATTATAAATCAAACATCTTACCTGTATAGTAGAAGCAGCTCATTTGCAGGAAGTATGAAGGAAGGCAGGATTGTTTTATAAATATCTCCGCAATACCTCCATGGTTTCATTTCACATTTTCGGGACTTATGAGGATCCCAAATACACAAAAGCAGGTACCAACAGGTAAGAAAAGTTGGTTTTGCATAATCAGTCTCTTTTACTACAACAACATTGCTAGGAACTATTTTGTATCTGAGGGTTGAGGATTATTCTGAATTTAGCAGCTTAAAGAGGGCACAAGTGCTGAAAGATACAACCATCCCGTCAGTCGGCATCCCAGTGAGAGCAGCCATTTTAAGTCACTGTTTTATGTTCTCAAAAAGTCTGCCATTAGTGGCAGCAAACACAAGAATTGCTCTCTGTTGTTGTTGACTTTGATTTCAAGTCAAGTCAACTTTATTGTAAATCAGACCATGCAACAGTACATTACACAGCAGACTGAAATTGTGTTTCTCCCATTTCACAGCGTGCATAGCAACTAATGCTACCGTTGCTATGCGCGCTGTGAAATCAATGCGCCTAAGAGGTTTGGAAGGTTTTTTTTAAGGGCTTTATAGGCAGAATAGATTGTATCCCCATTACATATGTTGCCTCTTGCTAGCAGTTTTTCACTATTTAGCATGCACAGAAAAGGAAAGTCTCACATAAAGTATCAATCAATCAATCAAAGTTTACTTATATAGCCCTTCATCACAAATGTCTCAAAGGGCTGCACAAGCCACAACGACATCCACGGCTAAGATCCCACATCAGGGCAAGAAAAAACTCAACCCCAATGGGAACAACGAGAAACCTTGGAAGGCTTGAAACTATTCCCCCCTTAATTCAGTTGTGGCTGCTTTTTCTGGCTTTTGATTTGGAAAAATACACATTTTTATGTCTGTTCTAAACTACACTTGTGTAGATGGATTTTTTTTTTCACACTAGATGGGCAACCTATGAGTTTTTTAACTTATCCGTGTCCACCCAGCATGCACTGCAGCATCACCTACCAGTTTCCATGCGTAGCTGACGTTGTATGCGTCTTTGCTGTTGTCTCGGAGGCGGTTTGTGTGCCAAGACAAAGATGAGTTAACTGGAACAGCAATAACCTGACTGCCCAATGGGAGGCTGAAACAAAACACAACACCCATGAATAGCCGCTCTAAAAGCGTGGCTAAGACAACTGGTCAAGAAAAATATTCTTACTTGAGAATGTTCTGTCGCACAACATGGAATCGCGGAATATTCTCATAGTGAATAATATCTGTGTGAAGAGGAGGCTCGGTCATCAGGTAAGGCCGGGTTAGTGACGGGTGCATCAAGGTGTAACCTGGAAAAGCAAACATACTTTCATTATGTGAAAGTATTACATGGCTAAACTAATAACTAAGCTTGACAAAAAATAGTATTAAAAAAGTCACATTAAAATATAAAATCATCTTAGATGCGAAGTTGTATTAGTGTAAATGTTGGTCTAACAGCATTCGCACAATAAAGCACTGAATGACCTTTCATCATTTCCATTTGGAAATACTAAGCGGTATTTTCCAGAAAATAAGAAACAATAAAGGAAACCTTGTTTACTTACTAAACTTATGGTGCGGCAGCCTCTTGTCAGCTGAATATCTTCCTAAACTCTTGTTGGCAACGGCACTGTTTCAATGGCAGCTAACAACCTCAATGGGAGTCAGGCTAACTGAGCTGCTTCTCTATATAAGCCAGTGTAGCAATTATGTATAATTTGATGGCATATACGGTATATTGCAATAGCAAACATTTTTAACGAAAGAAAAAAAACTCTTGAAAAGGCTAACAGGAGCTCAAATGTCACCATGCTTCTGCCAATAGTTTAAATAAATACATGTAATAGTTCTGAGGGTTATTGAAAAGCACTAAAGCAATGAAAAATAAGATCTTCAGACCTTATTTTGGGATATTCCTCCGCTACACTTTAGCTCATGGCTTTATAACCCCTTCAAACATTAACATCTGCCCTTTCTTTTACCTGCCCACCTTTTAATTGTCATGCAGTGTAATAAGCTTTTTAGTTTCAACCAGCAACACCCCTCCTTAGCGAGACGATGATAGTGATGTAAATGTGGTCCCACCAAGACAACAACACTCCCCTATCGCCTGTCTTCAAGCTGACTGACCTTTGTTGTCAATGAGAAAGGTGTATGAAGCCAAAGAGTCTTGATAGTACGTGACATCCTCCAAAATGTAGGCCAGATTCACATCCACTCCGACCACGCCCAGTAGCAGGTTACCAAAATAACAGGGTCGACTCACAGTCATGATAAACCCTGGACAAAAAGAATGAACACAACATGAAACAATTATACATCTTACCATGGGGTTCAATTAAACTTTGTGATTACTGTGTATTCCCGACTATAAGCTGCTACTTTTTTCTTATGCTTTGAACCCTGGGGTTTATAGAACGGTGCGGCTGATTTATGGGTTTTTCTTTGCTGACGGCCATAACATAATTAGTTTTCATAAAACACAAGGAAAGACACTAAAAAGGTGTGTTATTGTTTGTGCTATGGCACCATCTACTGGACGAGTTTGCTCACTGTAGGTTCTGCGGGGTGAACGTCTACAGTATTTCCTTCTGTTTAGTGTTTTGAACCGGAAGTATAAGTGCCATTCCGTCTTCTAGTCGTATGGTTTCTTTATTCATCACTCCAAGCAACGTTTGCAAGTTTTACAAAATAACTAAAACTATTCATACATACTAAACCGTCCCATGTGTGATGTCTGCAGGAGTGTTTTGATGCATATTAGTACGTGCTATCATAATGTAATCAAGCTAGTGTCGTTAGCATTAGCTAATTTGCTAACACGTTTACGAGTGTCTGTTTTAGTATTATTATGCATTCTTTTTGTATTTTTTCAGCTTCGTAAATTCACCAAAATGCCACAGTGGAGTTATTGAGTCTAATGAGCTGGTGAGAGAGCTAGCTTTTGCAGATAGTGGGTCCATGACCATGACTTTTGTTTTGTTTGATCAGCCGTTTTACTGCCGTGTTACAGCCAGCGTTTGGAAACAATTAAGGTATATAAATACACATTTGCAAAATCTTTCGGGTGTAAATAAGGTATATGTCTGTGTCTTATTGTCCAGTGCAGCTAATACATGGAAAAATATTTTAATATATTTTTCCCCCTAAAATTTAGTGGGTGCGGCTCTATAGTCCGTAAAATACGGTACTTTTATTCTAAACACAAAGACCTATAAATACAGTAGTACCTCAACTTACGAGCACAAGACTGAGGTACGATCCCTGACTGAGCTTGTGAATCAAAACCACTTGAAATTAATAGAAATCTATTTAATCTGTGATTAAATATCCCACAGGCTACTTCACAGTTGTGTAACAATAAGAACTAGAACATCATTGTTTATGTCGCACATGGAAATATTAGAGTGGCGGACCGACCGAAGAGGTTAGAGTTGACAACAAGCTATATGTATGTCTGTGTACCAAAGGTTATGCTTAACCGCCCACTTTGTTGAGTCAGAAGTAGACAGAACAAATTGAAACATGGCAAACAGAGCATCTGCAGCTTCTCAATATTTTCATGGATAAATATTTGGCATTTGGACTTGTGGCTACATGCCAAGGACATTGACTTGCCGGGTAGGACATATTTTGATAGGTTTATTTCTCTGATTCGGACATCCACGTCTTCTCCTTCACACTTACTTTCTCATGTTTCCATGCTTATTGGAGGACATTTAGATGTTAACAGGCTGTCCAGCTTTGCACAAGTAAACACACTGCAGGACTGATTTGAGAAACAAGTTGATATCATCCGATACTTGTTTTTTGCTGATATCGGACCGATATGTGCTATTAGTATCAGATTGGGACACTTCTATCTTAAACTACTAGTTTACAGTCTAATCGAAAAAGGAAATACAAAAACTTCCTGGTCCTTTAATAGATCTCTTTGTCTTAGTTGAACTCATGAAAGCAAATTACTTTTGTACTATATTCTATTTTATTCAGATGCACTACTACGAACAGTTTGCAACAGTGAATCAATGTTCTGCTGATATCGGACCGATATGTGATATCAATATCAGATCGGTACACCCCTATCGTAAACTACTAGTTTACAGTCTAATCGAAAAAGGAAACAAAAAAACATCCTGAGACTTTCATAAATCTCTTTGTCTCATTTGAACTCACTCATGGAATCGAATCACTTTTGTATTATATTTTATTTTATTGAGATGCACGAGTACGAACAGTTTGCAATAGTGAATTGGTTTTCATCACTTTGGAGTCGCTCAAAAGAATGGACTCGTTCACAAACGTCACATCTCAACCACACAAAGACCTGCAACACACCAGTTGAGATTCACTGACGTTAAGTGTGTCTTTCTGTGTAAATTATACGAATACAGTGATACCTCAACTTAAGTGTTTTGAGATAAGAGCTCTCCCTTGACTAATTGTAAGTTGCAAAAATTTGAGTTACAAGCATCCCAGCCATGAGTTGGCGCAGCAAATGCCAAAGTGAACCCCGTAAGATCTGGTCTAACTGGCTTGCATTAGTTTATAGCTAGATATGGACATAACCTGTTGTCAAACCACGAGAAGGAAGAAAGTGGGTGTGAAGGTGAGTGCGAAGGGGAAGTGGATGGTTAAAAAAAAAAAAAAATCATCAAAAACATGACCAAGCGTGTGAATTTGAGCGTATCCCTGCTATTCTGCACCATACTGAAGCAGAATGAGTCTAATCCCAGCCAAGGATGTTCAAATAATATCTAAACGGCGGACATTTATCTATGAAAATATGAATAAGCTGCTGATAGTTTGTTTGATGGAGAAGCAGCTGGAAGGAGATACAGTAGAAGTTCACTCTCCAAGGTAAATACTGTACATTATTATTACATTACTTCATAAAACTACAGTACATCATATTGCATGTTTTTTATACAGTATTTCTTATTTAAAAGTTTGTTTTTCTCTGAGAAAGACATGTTACATGTTGGATTTGTGCTGTTTTGGTGGGCCGAGCAATTGAGTGCTCTGTCACAGAACATATAAGTAAGTTGAGGTACTACTGTATTGCCTTTTATGTTCATCCTGACCTGTTGTGGACCTCTGTGCGTCTATGTCTTTAAACTTTTGAAATAGTCATCAAAAAAGTCACAATAAAGTCAGTAAAAAGTCTTCAATATCCAATTGGATGCCGAGTACGTACCATCTCCCATGGGGTCAGCGTAGGGCAAACTGAAGCGGGCGAGGTCGATCATGCGGTTGGGGAGGTTGATATAGAAGCGGCCCACCGTTGTCTCCAGGTTACTGAGCTGGTTGAGCACCATCATGCTACCCTTCACCACAGGCATCATGGGAGCCCCGGCTGATCCAAACGATGAAGCCGCAGGAAAGCGGTCAACGCCATACTTAACCGAATTCTGCTCTGCCAGGTCACGCAAGAAGGCCAGCTCCTTCAGACCGGTTACTCCCTCTGTAATAAGAGAGGATAAGACACAGCAGTGTTTAGCATACAATGATGGAACGTGTTCAATCTAATAAAGCAAGATAAGCTATAAACCGAAGTGTCAAACTTGTTTTTACTGAGGGCCACAGCGCAATCATGGCTGCCAGTTGAAACAGTGAATATATATGAATATAAAAGTATAATTGTCTTGTTACACAATTTGCATAGGTAACTTATTTTGTTTATTATATGTTGTATAACGGATTGATGGATAACTCACAAGTCAAGATGACAAGCATTTATTTAAGTATTTATTTTTGGTAAACAAAAAAATATCTATTTGAATGAGTAGGTAATATTTAAGTTGTAGGGACAATTACATTTAGCCAGAAAGTTGGTTATTGTTGCTAGCCTTTCGCAGACCACATTAAATATTGTAGTGGACCACATTAAAAGATGAGCCGAGCCACCTCAAATGATGCGCTGGACAACATCAAATGATGTGGGGACACTTAAATAATGTGCAAGGTCACATTAAATCAGTGGTTCTCAAACTTTTTTCACCATGTATCACCGCAGAAGTGGCTCTTACAAATACCACCATAATGACCAAGATTAAAAAACAGTAGCGTGGTAGGCCTAAATAGTCATTAAAAAGGCAAAGGTTTTATTGAAGAAGCATATTTCATATTTTGACCATTACACACAGTTTTAACAGTAACAGTTTGTTTGAATATGGGAAAATAAAAGACTGTACATTAATAATGAATCAAATATTTGGCGTACCACTAGATAGAGCCCACATACCACAGTTTGATAATCGCTGCATTAAAACTGATGTGGTGAGGTATTTCAAATGATGTGGTGGTCCACATTAACTGATGTGCCGAACCACATTAAATATTGTGGTGACCCTCGTTAAAAGATAAGTTGAGCCATATTATATGGTGTGCCGGATGACATTAGATGATGGGGTGGGATACTTAAACGATGTGCCAGGTCACATTAAATGACGTAGTGGGCCATGTTAACTGATGTGGTGAGGCACTTTAAATTATGTTGTGGGTCACTTTAACAGATGTGCCAGAGGACCACATTAAATATTGTGGTGACCCACGTTAAAAGATGAGCCGAGCCATTTTAACAGATGTGGAGAGCCACGTTAAATGACATGCCGGAGGACCACAATAAATATTGTGGTGACCCACATTAAAAGATGACCCGAGCCACCTTAAATGATGTGATGGACCATATTAAGTGATGTACAGTAGTGAGCCGCATTAACTGATGTAGTGAGCCACCGTAAACTATGTTAACGCATACAATAGACATTGTATTCAAGCCTTAAAGGTGACTTATTATGCAAAACCAACGTTTCTTACCTATTGGTACCTGTTTTTGTGTATTTGGGTTCTGCATAAGTCCCTAAAATTTGAAATCAAACCATAGAGGCATGGCGGCGATTGTTACAAAACAATCTTGCCTCCCTTCATACTTCCTCCAAACGAGCCATTTGGAATTTGCCCATTCGGGACGTTTTTTTCCCATTGGTCACATCAGCGAATATCTTTATGTTCGGTAGAAATTACTTGAAGTGTTTTAAATGTACAAAAAAAATCATAATTGACTTTAAAGACCATTCAATGGAGCAAGAATTAGCCACCCCTGGCCTAGAACTAACGGAATGTCTCCTACCACCATCATTGACTGGATTAATTGAAGAATGGCAATTTAATGCCAAAGCTCTTCTCGGTGGCTCATCATGCTGAGTGACTAACATGAGGCAAAGTCGCCACGAGTGACATTGTCGAATGAGCACAAAGCCGGTTGTAGTTTCTTTAGTAAAAGTTAAACAATATGATCTTTAAGGACTAAAACCAGACATTAAAACATCTAAAATGGGGCATATTTTGAAGAACCACAAACAGTTAAAAACATACTGAATAGGAAACATCTGCCAAATGCAATGTAAAGCAATATGACCTCATCTTCCTACACATTTTATGACAACTTATAGTAGAACATCACGTCTGTTACTATGATTATTTTTTTGTCTCTCTCTCTTAGTAGGAAACAAATCTTTTTATGTGAGGATGACATATTTTGCTTCCTTTTCATCCTGGAGCTCTTTAAATTGGCAAGGTCCTCTGTCAGTCTCATCCTAGCCACAAATACACACAATGAGCCATGCATCCTTTGAAGTCTCTATCGCTCCCCTCTTAGATGTACCTAATTTCCATTCTCAGGGTGCAAAAATTGTTTGTTTGCTAATGCATGCAGTGTATGTGTGTTGCAGAGAGAAGAGGGACGTAGAAGGGCCGCATTAACTGACAAGGACAATAAAATAGGGGAAGGAATCAGGCACAAACAAAGCAAAAAAGGCCTTTGAGGTCTCAGTGCACTTCTCTAACCTCCAGCCCTCCCTCTGCACAACACGGAGGTGCGTTTTTAATTTGCACAAACAACTGCTGCATAAACATCACGCAGCAAGACAAGCGATTGTCATACTTCTAAGGACAAAATCCACTCATGTAGAAAAATGACCACATTGTAACTCTTCTATTCTTAACCTGGTGCCCATTTACAGGTGCACATTTGGCAAAAAATGCAGCCCCACTTTATTGCATGTGTTATTAATTTTCTGACAAATACACAATATGGCGGCGCTGTTTTGACTTAAAACTGTTACCTGAACAGTTTCACTCTAAATCATTCTGTATATAAAAAAGATGTTTTGTTTGCTGATTGCAAACTACTCCTAGTTCATAAACTTTCCAAAGAAATAGTAATTACATTAAAAGATTAACATTTAGAGACGTACTATATATTATGACAAGCATTCTGAGAGAACCAAACTACCTTTTTTCAACAACAAAGAATGAAAAGTGCGATAGGTAAAAAGTATGACTGTGCCGATTGATAGGCCACTGATCAGTGTCGGCCAATTTTCATGAAACAGTACGTAATCACTATTGCTGATTAATGCCTTTCAATACTTATCACAAATGTTGATCCCTTCTGACTCACACTGGATTTAGTTTTAGTCCCTCGGCTGACAAGCTAGCAGCTAATTATGTGCTTCCATACAAAAAAAATAAAGTTCTTTGTTCCTCAAGTGTCATTATCAAGTGTCATTATCAAGTGTCATTATCACTGGAAGACGGAGCTAAACATGTTACACACAGAGAGAGAAAAAACAAAGTTCTTTGTTCCTCAAGTGTCATTATCAAGTGTCATTATCACTGGAAGACGGAGCTAAACATGTTACACACAGAGAGCAAGCATAAACAGACAGGCAAAGCTTGCTTGGTACAACACCAAGAAAAATGTGCTTAATAAGCTTTAAGAAGTGTAGATGGAAGTGTGTTACAGCAGAAAGTAAACAGCTATTTACAAGAAATTAACAAGTAGATGAATACGAGTCTAGAGAGAGGGTAAAATAACAATTGTTGGTGTGTCAGCATTGTCACAGTCGGTAGACAATACTTAAAGCTGGGGTATCTAAGTTACTGTATATTCTTTAAGTAAAAAAAATCATATAAAAATTGTACATCAGCGTGCTGTCTGTGCCTTCTAATTAAGTATTTTAGTAAATAAAACTTTGGAAGACAAACTTCCTGGCAGTCAACCCTTCCAGATCCAATCTCAGGATTTAGAGAAAGGGGGGGTGAGCAGAGCCCACTAAGGAGCCTCCTCATTGGCTTACGCGATGTATAGTGAAGCGCGCGTACGGTGCAAACTTTTTTTCCGTAAAGCAAGGCTGCCGAGCACCAACCTGGAAAGATCGCAATGCATGTGCTTGCTGTGACAGCATATACTGCTAAAAAACCCAAAAACGTGGAAATCATAGAAAAGAAAGATGCTGTACGTCTAAAAAAAGAAAGAAAAGAAGAGCCAAAACTTGAATAAATATAAGTCCGGCATATTCAAGATGGAGGGCCTTGCGGGCCAGTCTTGGACTAACTTTGGATTCGCAAGTGGCTGTTTTCTTTCTCAACAGGTAATCTAATGTTCCATTTTCCTATATTTTGTGTGTAATCTTTTGCGTGGCGACGTGTGTTACCGATAGTCACACGATTGCTGTTCCGTGTATTGTAAGCAGAGACATAGTTTGTGGTTTTTGCATTTAGAGTTTTGCTAAATCTTTGTATAATATATGGTGATTTTACAGCTTAACAACATAAATGAGTATTTCATAATTAGAGTAAAATAATAAAAAAACATGTACCTGTGACGACAACATTTATTTTCTGCAAAAAAATTCGAACTGGGGGATCTTTCGATGCAACTTCAGACTGTCAACAATAAGGATGATACTCGAAACCGGTTTTCCCGGTTGTTCGATAAGAAAAGAACCGAGTCCTCAGACTCGAATCCCTTTTTGAGAACCGGTACCCGTTATCGAGACCACTATAGTAAAGAAAAAGAGTTAGTTCTTTATTCGAATCCCTCGGAACGAATCCCGTCCCGACCAGAAATGCCCCGTGAGACACCACAAGAAATGACGTCACGTAGCTCAGTCATTAGGCGCAGATAGGGAAAGCAGGAAAACAATGGACCAGAAAAAGCGCTCCAAGGTGTAATAAAGTTCAAAACAAAAAGGTATAATCCAATGAATAACTTTACTGAGAGATTTGAGCAGGGTACAAACACATGACGAACATTTTTACGACCAACCGGAAACATAGCAACCAGGCTAGCAACGCACCTCCTTTACGGCAGCTGTTGCAACGTTCTTAAAGCAACCGCAGCACATACATATATATATATACAACATATATGACATGATCTCCCTTTTTTAACTTTTGTTTTTCTTTCCTTGTAAACAAAACAAAATCACACTGCATATGTGTTGTCTGTCTAATTATAAATAATGCAGACGAGGCGTGTTGGCTGAGTTCTTGACGTTTACTTTCACAGCGTGCTCATAACCTCATTCTTAGCTGCCGGCTGACGACATGCAACAACACTTTTCGGGGCTACCGTGCATGCTCGTCACTCCCGTTGCATGCTGGGTAGTGTTGTTGTTATATTCCGTAGCCTAGCTCATAACATCACATCTTTCCCCCTATAAATAAATAATGTTAACTCAATAAAGTGTATTTCTTTTTTTAGCTTTAACTTTTCATTTTTTAGCATTGTAACCACATTTGCAAACAACTTTTCTCTTCATAGAATTTTCTTTCAATAAAGAAATAAAGTGCAAAAATGTCAAAGCATCAAAACAGACAGTTATGTCAAATAGCAGCAGAAGTGCACTTTTTGGAGAGCTGTATCATTTTAAGTTTTGTGCCCAAGGGACTGATTTTATTTAACACTATATTATTATTTATACACCTATAGTGATCACAGAGACAGGTTGTTTTTGTGTTACTGTATATATTTGTTTTTCTGAAAAATCCCACTTAATATACTTTGGGTAACAACAGTCAATATTTATTTATTTTATTTTATTTTTTTAGGGGGGGTAACAATCAATATATATTTATTTATTAGATTTTATTTTTTTCTTATATAATAAAAGTGAGCTTTTGTTAAACCAAATATTGTGTGTTTTTTTCCATATACAACAACCTATCTGGACTCGATAAGAGAATCGATAAGGAATCGGTTCGATAAGAGGATTCGATAATAGGCTCGAACTCGATAATTTCTTATCAAACTTCACCCCTAGTCAACAATCTATGCGTGTGCAATTGTGTGCACTTCCTGAGAGGAGGAGACTAGGAGGGACAGTGAAGTGCACACGTGCATAGAGTGAGGGCGGGATTTACAGTTTGAATTCTGCCTGGTGACACAAGATTCAAATACCCCAGCTTTAATAGGAGGGCGGATTTATTTATTTTAGGGGCGGCATGGCGTAGTGGGTAGAGCATCCGTGTCAGAAACCTGAGGGTTGCAGGTTCGCTCCCCGCCTCTTACTATGCCGTTGTGTCCTTGGGCAGGACACTTCACCCTTGCCCCCGGTGCCGCTCACACCGGTGAATGAATGTTGAATGAATGATAGGTGGTGGTTGGAGGGGCTGTAGGCGCAAATTGGCAGCCACGCTTCCGTCAGTCTACCCCAGGGCAGCTGTGGCTACGAAAGTAGCTTACCACCACCAGGTGTGAATGAATGATGGGTTTTTAACATGTAAAGCGACTTTGGGTACTTAGAAAAGCGCTATATAAATCCCAGGTATTATTATTATTATTATTATTTATCCATAAATTGGTGGTTATTGATACCAACGGTAGTATCAGTAATATGATGGATACTACAGTGATTAGATAGATAATTTTATCTTTACAAAATATTTTTTTTGCTCACAGGAGGACTTTGAGGGCAAAAAACGAATTATTTTGTTTAGTTATTGTGTAATATTGACTTTGTTTCGCTTTAACAATCAAATGTAATAAATGAGAATGAGAAACTAGTTCAAATATTGTGTTAATATTGTTAAACAGTCAATAGGCCTTTTTGTAACGAAGGTAAATGACACCAAATATTACAAAAGTGTGTATCGTATTTTTCGGAGTATAAGTCGCACCGGAGTATAAGTCGCACCTGCCGAAAATGCATAATAAAGAAGGAAAACAACATATATAAGTCACATTGGAGTATAAGTCGCATTTTGGGGAAATGTATTTGATAAAATCCAACACCAAGAATAGACATTTGAAAGGCAATTTAAAATAAATAAAGAATAGTGAACAACAGGCTGAATAAGTGTACGTTATATGACGCATAAATAACCAACTGAGAACCTGCCTGGTATGTTAACGTAACATATTATGGTAAGAGTCATTCAAATAATTATAACATATAGAACATGCTATACGTTTACCAAACAATCTGTCACTCCTAATCGCTAAATCCGATGAAATCTTATACGTCTAGTCTCTTACGTGAATGAGCTAAATAATATTAATTGATATTTTACGGTATTGTGTTAATAATTTCACACATAAGTCACTCCTGAGTATAAGTCGCACCCCCGGCCAAACTATGAAAAAAACGGACTTATAGTCCGAAAAATACGGTATATATCTATTTTATTACATGTTGTAATGTAAATTCTGGTCTATAAGTCGCTACTTTTTTCCTAGGATCTGAACATAGCGACCTATAAACCTATAAAGTTAGTAGATTATGTCATTATGTGTTATTGTTTGTGCTATGGCATCCTCTTTTAGACAAGTTCGCTCAGTTGCTGCATTGCCTTTCTGTTTAGTCTGAGCTATGAACCTACCGGAAGTGCAGTTGCCATTCGGTCTTAGTGTTTCTACTCATACGAATTCTTCATTTATCACTCCAAGACACGTTTGTAAGTTGTACAGTATAACTAAATACATTTTTACTTACTAAACCAACCCATGTGTGATGTCTGTAGGAGTGTTTTTATGCATATTTGTACATGCTATGGTAATGTAATGAAGCTAGTGTCATTAGCACTAGTTACTATGGGAAAACGTGTACAAGTGCCTTTGTTAGTATTATTAACTTACAATGGCATTCTTTTTGTGTTGTCTCAGTTTCGTAAATAGAAACCAAAATGTCATTGTGGACTTATTGCGTCTGTTAAGCTGATTGTAGAGCTAGCTTCCGCAGCTCATAGGTCCATGAGAATGAACACTGTTTTGTTTGCTTAGCCGTTTTACTGCCGTGTAACAGGCACTGTTTGGAAACAATTACGGTATGTAAATAAACACTAACAAAATGTTTCTGTGTAAATAACTAATTTCACTACGACTTAGAGTTGGGCTAAAATATGGGAACATTTTGTTTTTCCTTTAAAACTGAATGGGTGCGGCTTGTATCCCAGTGAGCTCTACAGTCCAGAAAATAGGGTATAAGTCATCGGTGACACTCCATTTATGTAGTTACTAGCTAATGCTAACAAGCCAACGCTAAAGCTCATGTGTTCGCGTTCTCTGCGGGAGACAAACACTGGCATTTATTATTTATATATTGTTATTTGCAGTTGAAATGGACCAAAAGGAATCACCTGATCCTCATGAATTTGATAATTTACTGAGAGGACGACTTTCTGGTTGTTAGACATTGCAGTCAAAAGCCTGACTTTTTATGAACAATTTGGTAAATATTTTTAAAAAACTCATATCGTTTTGTATACGATTGCTTCGTATTTCATTTACTTACTTTTTAGTAAAATAACTCTTACCAAATATTGTCTGTTTATTTACATGGTATCAGTGTGGAAATATACTAAACCACTTCTCCATACGTCATCAGTCTGATTTGTATAAACTACCCCGAACTGTGAAAAGCGGTGGAAACACAAATCACACCCTTTTACAAGAACCTATAGCTCCAGGAACTAGAGGTTCAAAGAACATAAAGTTCCTGAACTGTTGGTGGAAAAGTGCTTTACAGCACTCACCATAATGAATACATTTACAGTGATCAGTATTGGTATCGGCCATTCTCACGGCCATTCCTATTGATGAAATATTATTTTATATCATTTTAGATGACAATGTGTTTTACGCACATATATTAAAACATGTTTTGTAATTAAATGCTATGAAATAAAAAGCATTCCTCATAGCACAGCACAAAAATCTCTTCTTCAGGCCACAAACTAGTTACAATCAACAGTGCCTCTGCTGGTTGAAACCAAGTTGTGTACTTAATTTTGCCTAATTTGCTTCAAAACTTGATTAACAATAAATTACCCACAAGACAGAATCCTTAACTATCAATTAGTTGACTAATCAATTGTACCCATCCCAAATGCAACCCCCCATGCTGATCTTACCATTCATGAGCGCATAAGTGAGGATCATGACGGAGTTGTTGAAGTATCGGTTCTCCTCTTTGACCACACTGAGCGTCGCTTTCTTTTCCTGCTCTGACGACTCTCGAGATGTGATGCCAGATGACAGGTAGATGACAACCATGTCTGTGGCTAACGGGGGGCGAGAACACAAACGTCAGATAGAGCAGTAGACTTTACCCGGTAAACAATCACTAGATTAATTCCCTTACTGCTGCTTTGCCTGCTGAGGCTGCTGGTGTTTCGGAGAAGTTGGAAAGCCCTTTGGAAGCCTGCTGCATGCTGCGTGGTGCTATCGGATACTTTGATGTTGGAGATGAAGGTGCTCATCTTCCTCTTTGTCTCGCTGGTGGCCGGAGAGAGCAAACTCTTGTAGCACTGGTCAAGGGAGCAGGAGCGAACCATCTCTGCTACTGACAGAATGGAAATCTGGACAGGAATGAGGACGGTGTTGTGAGATGAACTTGAATGTTTTTGACCTTTTAAGTATGGTTCAATAAAAAGTAACTTTTCATACCTTGTCATGTTCATCTATTGCATTAAGGATAACCAGAGCCGAGTCCCTGGCAATTTGCAGTTGAGTTTCTGTTGCAGACGCTCCGTGATCCACCATCACAACAATATGTTTGGACTGGGGCCGCACTGCAGACACGTACACAGGCCTGTAGGAGAAGACACAAATCCACACAGCCAGATCAGACCAATTACAGATGTTCTGTTCCCACTGTTGCAATGTTCAACTGTATAATTTTTTTTTACTTTTTAAAATGTATTTTGTGACCTTCTGTTAAAGTATAACCACAAATCCTGAAAATAAAAGGGGTTTTATTTGATGTAACATATACTCAAATAGCCATGGCATATTAGCATCACAGTATGCATGAACTGTATTCATACCGGTACAAAGTCAGTATTTAGCAGAGGTGGAAGTACGTCAATGTATTGCAAGTCTCAAATTAATCTGAAGTCTTTAATCCCAAATCCACGTCAAGTCTCAAGACAAGACAGGTCAAGTAAAAATCACCTACTTGGTATTTTCGAGTCCTTCCAAGTCATCCTGTTAAGTTGTTACTGGTGTTAGAATAATACGTCACTTATCTAAACCATGATTCATTTACTACATTTAACAACGGTATCTAATGCATTAACATGTTATGTCATTTGTAATTATAATTCATCCAGAGTGATAAAGCTGTAAGTGACAATTCTTATTGCTCTTGCTCTAACCCAGTGGTTCTCAAACTTTTTTTGTCATCCCCCACTTTGGACAAGGGGGAGTTTTCAAGCCCCACCTGCCCCCATCGCCCCAACAGAACGCTAATGCCAAGCTTAACATTTTCAAATTTATTGAACATCAAGTAACATCAAGTTGTATACATTCAAATTTAATAACATAAAATAACATCAAGTTCAATAATAAATAAAATAACTGTGCAGCTGTGGTATAACTTGCATCAAGTTCAATATCAAATAAAATAACTTGCATCAAGTTCAATAATAAATAAAACAAAAGTGTTATAACTTGCATCAAGTTCAATAATAAATCAAAAAAAGTGTTATAACTTGCATCAAGTTCAATAATAAATCAAAAAAAGTGTTATAACTTGCATCAAGTTCAATAATAAATCAAAAAAAGTGTTATAACTTGCATCAAGTTCAATAATAAATCAAAAAAAGTGTTATAACTTGCATCAAGTTCATTAATAAATCAAATAAAAGTGTTATAACTTGCATCAAGTTCAATAATAAATCAAATAAAAGTGTTATAACTTGCATCAAGTTCAATAATAAATCAAATAAAAGTGTTATAACTTGCATCAAGTTCAATAATAAATCAAATAAAAGTGTTATAACTTGCATCAAGTTCAATAATAAATCAAATAAAAGTGTTATAACTTGCATCAAGTTCAATAATAAATCAAATAAAAGTGTTATAACTTGCATCAAGCTCAATAATAAATCAAATAACTTGCATCAAGTTCAATAATAAATAAAAATAAAAGTGCCACTTTGCAATCTTTGCAAAAAAAAAGGAGCTAATGCATTTGGCAAGACAGGGAAAGTGAACATGAGTTTTACAGTACTCCAGCATTAGTGGCTGCAATGAGCCTGTTTTGCACTGCACAGCTTTTCAAATCGGGGTTGCAGGCTTGACACTGCCACTGTTAAAACCTCATTGAGTTCGGGGCTGAGCTGCCTTGACGCGAGTGCTTCCCGGTGAATGACACAGTGTGTCCAATGCAAATTTGGCGCAACCCTCTTTATTAGAGCCTGCAGCCCGTTTCTTGACTTTGCCATGGTCTGTGCGCCATCAGAGCAAAAGCCCACAGTTTTCCCATTTAATGTCGTGTTCTTTGAGGAAACTGTCCATTATCTTTAACAGCTCATCAGCAGTGGCTCTATTTTTTATGTATTTGCAAAACAGCAAATCCTCGCGCAGTGACTCGCCATTCACAAAGCTTCCGCTTAGCCCCGCCCCCATTAGTTACTGTTGCTATGTCTGTCAAACTTTCGCTCCTACCTAGAAATTTAAAGCCTACAGGAAAAATAAGTAATTTACATTTATTTATATAGCGGATTTCACAGACAGAATCACAAAGTGATTTACAGTATGTATAGAAAATGAAAGCATAGTAAAAAAAAAAATCTAAGAATATAATTGAAAAAAAAAAAAAATTAAAGTGAAATTTCCTCCCGTTCCTCGCGCCCCACCTGTCATGTCTCTATTCCCCACTAGTGGGGCGCGCCCCACACTTTGAGAAACGCTGCTCTAACCTGTTGGTTAAAGTGAAGGCATGGATGTGAGAGTCATTACACACAAGCCTTTCCTCACTGACCGTTGAACATAAATATTAGGGTGCGAAACAGGTAATTAAAATACTCACTCAAGGACTATTTCTATACAGGGAAACAAAGAACAGCATATATGTCAACAATAAACACATAACTTTAGCAATTATTCACAAAAGGAAATGTTCTTACAACACTACAGCCAAGCACCGACATACAAAACAAGTACGCACTGACCTATTTGTTTCAGTTTCCCGTCATCCTTTGGGTCGCAATATGTGCAGTATAACGTTTTGTTTAATGAAGTGTTTATTGTTAGCTATTGTTTATAAATTCCCCCAAAATAAAGCAGTAGTTAGGGCCTGATTCACTAAGATCCGAAATACCACGCGCTAAACAGCTTGTGCAAATAAAAGTGTGTGTGCTATAAGTGGATGTATTGCGTGTGATCTACTTACACTGCGTGTGCAATTGAAAAGTGGTGCAGACCGCCCTATTTAAATGAAGATTCTGTGTGCATACGGGGCTTTTTACTGGGCTTTTACTTACTCAAATGTAAGAAACTGCACCATGAAACACATCTTTTCATGTAGGAGATGTATTATAGTAATATATTTCCTAAATTATAGTGCTCCCAAAACGATGAGTGTCGATTCATCACATTGCGCAAGCTGTTAGATATATTTGCATCTTCTCCCCTCATTGTGGGTGTTTTGATTCTCCGCATATATTCTGCATAATAATGAAGTCAGAGACACAAAAAGGGTAGCACGCCTTATATTCTGGTCACTTAACAGACCACAATCCACTTTGCACACGTTTAGTAGATCAGATTTGAGTGTGGTATCAGGTTTGCACGTGTTTTAGTACAGGCAAACCTTTAGTAAATCAGGCCCTTAATGTGTTTTTACTTACCTTTATTTTGTGTTGTCAATTGCTCGCCTGTTTTCAACGTCGAGTTAATGCCAAATGGGATTGCAAAGGACTTTCTTACTGGAGTGAGTGCACACTGGCTATAGCAAAGGACTTTCTTACTGGAGTGAGTGCACACTGGCTATAAGCACATTAATGTTGCATGTGATATTTGACATTGATTCGTGGGCACAGGGTTGGGCGATTATGCTGCAATGCAAACTTGTTACATGGGCAAGATATTCAGTATCATATCCAGTTTGTAAATTACAGCCGGAGACACATTTGCTGAACGCTTTCACCTAATCTCTCAAGTATAATGACGTTGTACGTTTGTAATGCCTAAGTCCGAGTCAAGTCCCAAGTCAGTGATGTTAAAGTCGAGTTGCAAGTCTTTGATGATATTGTCGAGTCTAATGTCATCAATTTTACGACTCGAGTCTGACTCCTCCACACCTCTGGTATATAGAATGTACATTTAATAAAATAGTCACAGTTTTAATCGTCTACCATGACAATACATTTGTGCAATATTTATAATATGGTTTGATTTTGTTTGTTGCTCTTTGTGCACATAGCAGCTGGGTGGGGGCCAAAGGATCTGAGAAGCTGGAGGTGGTAAGCTTCAGCGTGTGTGGTCTTTGTGGACAATAACACAGAAGGCGGACTCACAAAGCCTTATTCACACTCAAAGCAAGCCAAGGAACGCAATTTCACTCGTAGATGTGTGCCAGTACACCAGCTCGAACACAAAACCAAAACCAAAATGCATGATTAGAAATTGTAAATGCTAAGTTTTTCTTGCAAGTAAGTGTGAAAAACACATATGAGGGGATATGAGGAGAAATGAAAGAGACGTCTTTCAGTGGTACTCAAATAAAACCCACAACAGTGGAAGTGTGAAATTCCAGCGGGCCTTAGTGGTACTGTGCCACATTCCTGCCAAGGACATGTGTGGTCAAGGAGCAAGCCGCCAACATGCTGTCTGAGCCCCCCCACGGCAACTGGCAAAGGTGAATGGGTGAGGATGACAAGAAGGAGGGCTGTTGGGTGATGGAAGAGGAGCACAGCGTGAGGAAGGTGTGTAGTGAGGATGGCAGAGGATTGGATGAGGAAGGGCAATTTGGATGGGAAGAACTGAAGGGTGATGAGATGTGGAAGGTGAAGAGTATTGACAATAGCATAGAGTGAGATATTGTAGTTAGGATGGCAGATTACCAGGCAGTTTTTTCTCAAAATTCGGATTATGGACCAGATTCAGACCATGAGCCACTCTTATCAAGACCTGCTTCCATCTTTTATTCAAAGGCAATACTACGGATTTCAGTATCGATCCAATACAAATGTAGTAACAGGGGCAGTTTTGGTCATATCAATACTGATACTAATACTTCAAATTTTATAGAACATCAAATTATTTAATTTTTGATCACAATTATAATCATAGAACAACACAGGATGGTGGTGTAACAATATCAATTCAATATTTAAATTAATTCCTACTATTTTGTTCTTATTTTAAAAGTGTCTTGACTACAGGGACATATTTGCTGAGTTTGTAAATAATAACAAAAATGACAAAAGATTCTGTCAAATTTGCGGGACACAACTAGAATGTGTCATCAATACGCATTATTACAATATAACGATAGTATTAAAAGCACTATCGTCGGCCAAATTGATATCATTTGTATCGTATTGCATCTACGGGTGAAACTACACATTTTTTTATATCGTATAAAGAGTGTATTCTAGCAATTAGATTTACAAGGTGAAACTAACAGGACATTGGCGCTTAACATACAAGTCAAGATATTTCAAGCCTTCTTTTGATATCATTTTAATGATTATGGTTTACAGCTTATGAAAACCTCGAATTGAAAAGCTCATACAATTTGGGGTTTTCAAAAACTGAAAACCATAATCATCAGAATTATAACTAAATAAAGGCTTGGCATATATCACTTTTTGAGTATTGAGTTTATCACATATTAGTTTCACATTTGAAGTTGAATTTCTGAAGTGAATGAAGTTTTGCACGATATTCAAATGTTTTTGGATATTGTATATATGTATATGGCAGCACGGTGGCACAGGGGTTAGTGCATGTGCCTCACAATACGAAGGTCCTGAGTTCAATCCTGGGCTTGGGATCTTTCTGTGTGGAGTTTGCATGTTCTCCCCGTGACTGCGTGGGTTCCCTCCGGGTATTCCGGCTTCCTCCCACCTCCAAAAACATGCACCTGGGGATAGGTTGATTGGCAACACTAAAAATTGGCCCTAGTGTGTGAACGTGAGTGTGGCGACTTGTACAGGGTGTACCCCGCCTTCCGCCCGAATGCAGCTGAGATAGGCTCCAGCACCCCACCGCAACCCCGAAAAGGACAAGCTGTAGAAAATGGATGGATGGATGGATGGGTATATATGTATATTGCGCAACCCTATCCTCCTCCCGCTACGCTGCATCAATTGCAGTGCCACTGAGTGAGACAGTGACGCTTCCATGTTTAACTCCACCGAGGCTGCAGTCCTTTACACAGTGAAAGGAGTTTTGACCATAGTTAATTTCAAACTGCCAAGACCGCCATTAAAAATTGAACTTGTTAAATTTTTGGGGCAGTTTTCGGGGTTTATGGCAGATGAGTGATGGATGACAATACTTTGCGTGCGGCGTTAACACGGTCGAGCCGCTATTAACTGCCATCCAAACCGGCAATGTGTGAATGGCCTCTTTAGGTCAGTTAAATTCTTACTATTATTTGTGTTACCTCTTTTAGGCTTGAATTCTTAATTAAAAATAATGTTTCCCATTTTACATAATTTTGATCCAATTAGCCAACAGGCTCTTATACTTGTCAACCCTTCGACTCCCTTATTTCAACGCCCAATTCACCTAGGTTTTGGAGTTTGGGTAATCAACGCTACCGCAATTTGACCCAATTAAACTTTGAGACCCACTAGCCTAACGTTTGCCAAACAAGTGATACTACAGACAAAAGCTTTAATGGGGAAGACTGAAAAGAGTTTGAGTTGTACCTGCTGCGATGTTCGTAACTTCCTTTACACTGGAATTTGTGGGCCGGGAAGACCGTGAAAATGCCCTCCTCGGAGCTGAAGTACTGCCACTTGATGCCTGGGTTGGACTTGAGGTTGTCTGCCAACACTGCAGAAAGAATATAAGGAGGAATTTGGGAGTGACAATTCCACATTGTAAAAGACACATTCATTGTTGTATATGTTAATGACAACAGATGACATTTACTAGCAATTGGACATTATGTACAGGTGAGACTCAAAAAATTTGAATATTCTATAATGTTCATTCATGCCAGCAATTCAACTTCAAATGTGAAACTAATATGTAATGTAAACTCATTCAATGCAAAGTAAGATATGTCAAGCTTTTATTTGTTCTATTCTTGATGATCATGGTTTACAGTTTTTGAAAACTTCACATTTTCTGAGCTTTTCAATTTGAGATTTTCATTAAGCTATAAGCCATAATCATCAACATTTCATCAAAAGAAGGCTTGAAATATCTTGGGTTGTATGTTATGATGAGCCTATGTCATATACAGTGAAACCTCGATTCACAAACGCTTGTTTGTGTCCTTTTCAGTTAACGAACGTGTACTTTGAGGCTCGCGGTACTTCTGACGAGTTGATTTCCACAATTGTTGTACCTGTGTCAGCCTGTCTTAGAGATCACTGTGCGCGATCAGAAATGTTTTAAACGTGTCAAAACTCGTCACAGTCTTGCTGTATAGCTTCAGGTTGCTTAACAACCGCTTTAGCTAGCGTTTTAGCTAGTTTCGAGGATTTTATTAGCGAAGGGGGCTTTGTTCCGCAACAAGTCTTTAATTACAACGAAGGAGAAGCCACTACCGGGACTCAAACCAATGAAGGATCACCACACACTGCTAGTTTGTACTAATGCCAGCGGTGACTATGTGAAGCCACTGCTCGATTATCACTCCGAAACTCCAAGACACTAGGACAATTATTTTTGGTTTTGAAAATCTCTGTGGAAAGTCAACTTTAAAAACACATATTTCCCTCACCCGGACGCGGGTCACCAGGGTAACCGGGGCCCCCCTCTGGAACCAGGCCGAGATGTGGGTCTTAATTGGAGAGCGCTTGGTGGCCGGGCCAGGCAGGGCCCTTGGCAGTCCGATCCTCAGCTCCAGAAGCTAGCTCTTGGGACGTGGACCGTGACCTCGCTGTGGGGGAAAGGCGCCTGAGCTTGTGCACGAGGTGGAGAAGTTCCGGCTCGATCTAGTCGGACTCACTTTGACACACAGCAAGGGCTCTGGAACCAGTCCTCTCGGGAGGGGCTGGACCCTATTTCACTCTGGCATTGCAAGAAGTGAGAAGCGACGGGCTGCGGTGGCAATCCTTGTTGCCCCTCGGCTTAGAGCCTGTATGTTGGCGTTTAACGCGATAGACCAGAGGGTAGCTTCCCTCCGCCTTCGGGTGGGGGGACGGGTCCTGACTGTTAGGACGGGTCCTGACTGTTGTTTGTGCTTACACACCAAACAGCAGCTCAGAGTACTCTCCCTTTTTGGATTCCCTCGAGGGAGTACTGGAGAATGCTCCCTCAGGTGATTCACTTGTTCTGCTGGGTGAATTCACATTGGCAACGACAGTGAAACCTGGAGAGGCGTGATTGGGAAATACGGTCGCCTGGATTTGAACCCGGGTGGTGCTTGGTTATTGGACTTTTGTGCTCATCACAGACTCTCCATAACGAACACCATGTTCAAATATAAGTGTGTCCATATGTGCACTTGGCACCAGGACACCCAAGGCCGCAGTTTGATGATCGACTTTGTAGTTGTGTCATCAGACTTGCGGTTTCATGTTTTGAACACCCGGGTGAAGAGAGGGGCAGAAATTTCTACCGATCACCACCTGGTGGTGAGTTGACTCCAATGGTGGGGGAGGATGCCGGTCAGACCTAGCAGGCCTAAACACATTGTGAGAGTCTGCTGGGAATGTCTGGCAGAGTCTCCCAACAGAGAGAGTTTCAATTCCCACATCCGGTAGAACTTTGAACCTGTCACAACCTGGCCCACTCGGACATTGAGTCCGAGTGGGCCATGGAGCTGTGGCCGCCAGGTGGTTGGTGCCTGTGGCGGTAATCCCAGAACCCGCCACAGGATTACGCCGGGTTGAAGAAGAAGTCCTATTGGGTCCTTTTGGCTCATGGGACTCCAGATGCAGTGGACAGGTACCAACAGGCCAAGTGGCGCCCAGCTTTGGCGGTCGCAGAGGCAAAAACTTGGACATAGGAGAAGTTTGGCAAAGCCGTGGAAAACGACTTCCGGACGGCTTTGAAGCGATTCTGAACCACAATCCTCCGCCTCAGGAGGGGGAAGCAGTGCACTGTCAACAATGTATAGGGTAGGGATGGTGTGTTACTGACCTCGACTCAGGACGTTGTGGATCGGTGGAGGGAATACTTTGAAAACCTCCTCAATCCCACCTACACATCTTCCTATGAGGAAGCAGTGCCTGGGCAATCTTTGGTGGGCTCTCCTATTACTGGGGCTGGGGTTGCCGAGGTAGTTAAAAAACTCCTCGTTGGCAGGGCCCCGGGGTTGGAAGAGATCTGCCCGGAGTTCCTTAAGGCTCTGGATGCTTGACAAGACTCTGCAGCATTGTGTGGACATCGGGGGCGGTGCCTTCAGATTGGCAGACCGAGGTGGTGGTTTCTCTCTTTAAGAATGGGAACCGAAGGGTGTGTTTTAACTATCGTAGGATCACACTCCTCAGCCTTTCCGGTAATGTGTAATGGAGAGGAGGCTACGCTGGTAGTCGAACCTTGGATTCAGGAGGACCAGTGTGGTTTTTCGTCCTCGTTGTGTAACAGTGGACCAGCTCTATACTCTCGACAGAGTGTTTTGAGGGTGCATGGGAGTTTTCCCAACCAGTCTACATGTGCTTTGTGGACTTGGAGAAGGCCTTCGGCCGTGTCCCTCGGGAAGTCCTGTGCTAAGAGAGTATGGGGTTTCAGACCGTCTGATTGTGGCAGTCCCTTCCCTGTATGATCTGTGTCAGAGCTTGGTCCGCATTGCCAGCAGTAAGTCGGATCCATTTCCAGTGAGGGTTGGACTCCGCCAGGGCTGCCCTCTGTCACCAATTCGGTTCATAACTTTTATGGACAGAATTTTTAAGTGCAGTCACAGCGTTCTTCTTTCGTGTATCGTCTTCATATGTCCATCTTCGTGTCGTGTAGCCACTCCCTCGTCTCAGGTCCCACTTGGAAGAGGCCCTCCTCTGAAGGTGGTCTATGCCGGGGACAGGTAGTGATGATGTGGTCGGCAGTCTGCTCAGGCTCCCCGCACTCACACGCTGCACTGTCTGTTAGGCCCCACTTCTTCATGGACGCTTTGAAGCAACCAACCCCTGTGCGAAGGCGGTTCAGGAGGGTCCATTGCCGGCGAGGTAGATCTTCTCCCTCCACGCCACCTCCAGGATCCTGTATGTAATGGTGTAGGCGTGTCTGTCCTGCTGACTCCCACTCCTGCTTCCATTCCGCTGCCAGCCAGGCTTTGGTTGTCAGATCCTCCGGGATGGAAATAAGCATCTCTTGTGCGGCCTGATTGTATGGGTGGCGGGACTTGAGTCTGCTTGGAGGTCTTGCCATGGTGGTGGTTTCATGGAGGAGGTGCCAGCTGTGTTCCTGGGCTTTCCTTGCCAGGGCGAGGGTAGCGGCCTCTCGCCGTAGGCCGGCTGGCGCTATCCCTGCTAAGACTGGCAGGTAGAACACGGGGGTGGGTTTCAGGCAGCCACTTATGATCCGGAGGGCATTGTTGATGGCCGTATCGACCTTCTTGGCATGTGGGCTTCTACACCAGGTTGGGGCACAGTACTCAGCTGCAGAGAATACGAGGGCTTGTGTGGAGATACGTAGTACCTTGGCCGAGGCCCCCCAGGTTGTACCAGCTAGGCGCCGGATGAGTGAGACCCTTGCTGTTACTTTAGCCCTCACTTCATCCAAATGTTGTGTCACCAATTCTGTTCATAACTTTTATGGACAGAATTTCTAACTGCAGTCACAGCGTTGAGGGGATCCGGTTTGGTGGCTGTAGGATTTGGTCTTTGCTTTTTGCAGATGATGTGGTCCTGATGGCTTCATTTGACCAAGATCTTCAGCTTTCACTGGATCGGTTCGCAGCCAAGTGTGAAGCGACTGTGATGAGAATCAGTACCTCCGAGTAAGAGTCCATGGTTCTTGCCCGAAAAAGGGTGGAGTGCGAGATTTTGCCTCAAGTGGAGGAGTTCAAGTACCTCAGAGTCTTGTACACACCTGAGGGAAGAGTGGATCGTGAGATCAACAGGCGGATCGGTGCGATGTCTGCAGTGATGCGGACCCTGCATCGGTCCATCATGGTAAAGAAGGAGCTGAGCCGGAAGGCAAAGTTTTCAATTTACCGGTCGATTTATGTTCCCATCCTCACCTATGGTCATGAGCTTTGGGTTATGACCGAAAGGACAAGCTCACGGGTAGAAGCGGCCAAAATTAATTTCCTCCGCCGGGTGGTGGGGCTCTCCCTTAGAGATAGGGTAAGAAGCTCTGTTATTTGGGAGGAGCTCAGAGTAAAGCCGCTGCTCCTCCATATTGAGAGAAGCCAGATTAGGTGTTTCAGGCATTTGGCCAGGATGCACCCCGGACGCCTCCCTGTAGGAGTTTATGGGGAAGACACAGGACACGTTGGGGAGAATATGTCTCCCGGCTGGCTTGGGAACGTCCTGGGATCCCCCGGGAGGAGCTGGACGTAGTGTTTGGGGAGAAGGAAGTCTGGATGGATGGTTTTGGAGCGCACCAACGAGACTTATGTGTGCGTGTTGACATTTAAGCTTACTGTAATGTTGTGTTGTTTGGATAAAAAATATAGTTTTTTATGTTATGTTGGTTTGATAGATATACAATACATTAAAGTGTCTTCAAAGCGTGCAGTTGTTTTTGTTTTTACTAAAATGGGGACTTTTGTCGAGGCTACAACCAATTATTCATGTTTATATTGATTCGTATGGGGAACTCTGCTTCACTATATGAATAATTTTTGTTGGCGAACAATGTTGAAGAACCAATTAAGTTCGTAAATCGAGGTTCCCCTGTATTAGTTTCACCTTTTAAATCTGAAAAAAACAAAACTCTGTACAATATTATATTCTTATTAGCTTCATTTGTATATTCAGTGCAAATAACCTAATCAAATGTCTTACCGACATCAGGTCAAATGTAATGTGACCAACCGCAGTGCAGTGAGTCTCTTTCAGTTGCCAAATCTGGATTACTGCTGTGGGTGCAGGCCAAGCTGAGACAACAGCGTTTACTCTGCACACCGACCCTAACTGTATTTGCTCAACACTAAATGGATTTTATTAGGTCACAGAGTCAACGGTATATCCTCACAGAGATCCCATCACAAAGTTAGCAACTTCCTTGCCGCTGGGTGCAACACAACACAACCTTTCACACAGAGAAAGGGGAGGAGTGGAGCGGCACAATTACAGTTTTAGGGTTTGCACCAGGAAAACAAGCTACAGCTAGGAGGTCAAAATAAGAGTAAGCATAGAAGGCGTCATTAAAATGCTACAAAACAAGAAAGCAATTGTCAATATATGCTCCAATATATGCTACGCCTCTGGAAAAGCCTTATCCCTGCAGCTATAGCCGCTCTAAACAGCAGGCTCGGCCGACTTGTCTGACAAGCCTGTAAATGTGTTGGTGCTGTCACTGTCATGTATGATGTGTTTTTGCTATTTTTGTCCGTGATGTGTGTAATGTTTATTGTTTAAATGTACGGTCAATGAAAATGAATTTCCCCACGGGGACCAATAAATCTAAATCAAATCTACAAGAACTCAGGCAAAATATCCTGTTTAAACTAAAGACTTCATTCAGACTGTTTCAAAGACTGATGACAAACCACATTTCCTCTAGTCAAAACAAATATTTTTTATTAAATAAAGAACTATATTAACAGCTTCCTCTGGGAGGCAATAATTCTGAATGAATAAAATACTTCCGCAAACAAAAATGTAGCATTGTACATTGCATGCAAATAAATAATTATCTACAACATTGAGATTAATAAAGTGCAAACTTAAAACTTCAGTCTTGAAAAAAAAAAATACTTCCGTAAATAAAAATGTAGCATTGCACATTGCATGCAAATAAATAAACTCCAATAAATCAATATATATACCATAAAAATCCATCAGATCAATAAAGTGCAAACTTAAAACTTGTGTTTTGAATAAAATACCACTGTAAAGAAACATGTAGTATTGTACATTGTATACAAATAATCAAGCAAAACATTGAGATGACTATATACTGTAGTTTTAGTAAGTGGATAAACGCAGGATTTTCCATGAAGTATCCTGGGCTCCTTGTTAGTTTGCACGGATGTTAAAGACAATGTACACTTCATTGCACATCTAATATATCACTATATTGATGATTAAATGCGGTATCATTCCACCAGAGTTTTGCAGCAGCACACATGTACGAGCTGTTCGGTTTGAAGTGCAGAGCAACTGCTTTAGTGATGGCTCTTTGCCTAGTTCTCATTTTCTCATCATACATGGTACCTTGTGTACATTATTTCGCCACAGTAAGCTGCTTCTTCGGTGGAGTTTGTTTCTTCAGTGGAGTTTGTTGTTTTTGCGGTCTTGTTCGCCTTGTAATGAGTTGCATTTGATTTCCCCCAATCGGCTCGATGCTGTTTCAGATGCTAGAATAGTTTGTTGTGCGGTTTCCTTTTTTAAAAACTTTGCAGTGTGCAGTCATGCTTTCAAACACACTTAACGCAAATCTAAAGCACTGAAAATACTTTTTTCTTTTCTTTGGAACAAATGTCTCACTCTCGATAGCATTAGCATTAGCCATGTTTTGCTCGGCTTGTGGATCTCTGCTAAGTAAGTAAGGAGGCAGGCGAGGGCTACGAAAACTCATGGGGAAAAAACATATTACTTTATGGTTTTTATGATTTTTATGAATATTATGTGCGGTTGTTCAAGTCTTCATAAGCCTGTACGGAGTTGACAGTCCCAACATAGTGTGTTTATATGCGACTACAAACAAGCAGTGCCAATTTTATTTGTGGCTTCTGCCACAAATAAACATCAATGTATGGGAAAGAATGCAAAGTGTCCTCTAAGCCAGTTAACTGATAATACAATTCAAACACACAGAGAAACAAGTAATAGTTCAGTCTTCCATGTTGGTTGACATTATAAACTCCACCAGTACATACACTATAAGTGTCTGCATTTACATAGGTATCCATTATTATCAATATTATTATTCAAACTCAACACCTCATTTTAAAACTGTAGCACCCTAATAGCTGTCGCTTGTTCATCAGCCCTTACCAGTCAGTGCATAAATCTTTGGCCTTGTATAAACTCAAAGCACTCTGCATTAGAAGGGTTCTGTGTACATCTATCTGTCAGGCAACAGTTTTCCATACAGCCACCATCCCCAAAAACAGATTAATTTAGCACTCTTTTTACAGCACCTTAACAATTATCTGACAGTGTTGTTTTTTTTAATGATCTGCCATAACACAAAAATAATTTGTATTCAAATAGTGCAGAATGGACAGAGGAATAGACTTCAAATGTGAAAGCTAGTCAAGCTGTATCAGATATTCTGCCTTTACCAAGAGAATAGTGATCACGAGTTTTGATTAATACTATCAGAGTGTTATTAATTTAATGATGGTACTGGTCTAACAAATGAGGTATGTGCTTACCATGGTAGTTTACGATATGAACTAAACTAATACCTATAGCCCCTAACATCAATAAACAAATGGTCAAAATCCATGCATTTTTGGCCATTACAGCTAAGCAATAGTTCTTTGTGACACCTACTGGCATGGGAACGTGTAATTAGTGGTGGTGACATACGAGCTACAAATCAGAACAGTGGTTGTGTATTCAGAGGGGAGAAAAAGCAAAATAGTTGAAAAGATTGAGTCGTCTAAAGACTCCAACTCAATGTTCTGTGTATTTGTCTTCTAAGACGCTGATATTTATATATTGAATGTGGTCTTCTTAGGCCAGGGTAATGCCACCATTACACCACCCTCATTAAGTTTTTTGTTTGGCATCATCCCTCATGGGTTACCGCTTATCCGCTGCAGCAGCTTATTTGGACTCGGCTGAGACAAATGGCAGAAAATGAAAACGTTGAGAGAACAAGGGTCAAGGAGAATCGAGCGTTTGGACCACGGAGGGAACAAGCATAGGGATAAATAAATTGAGTGCGGTGTGGGAGGCTTATAAAAAAAATACAACTCTGCTGATGGTGACGGGCTCTGAACAATTGGAAAATATGTTTAAAAATGTGACAAAAGTGGGTACAATAACCAAACTGAAGGGTTCAATGTGTTCCTAACTCTGCCAGAAAGACTAACAATAGACCATTTGGTAGACTAGGGACACACATCTTAAATGCTTTAAGTTGTAATATTTGTTGCACTTGTAGGAAAGTTAAAATGAAAAATGTTTAAACATCGATTGAAACGTCCAAGATTTCTTGATGGACACAGTATTAAATGTACGTATATTATTATCTATAGGGAATACATATTTTGAAATATGACCAGATTGTTTTGGACATTTTAGGGTCACGTCCAATCAAATGTATTATTTCTTCTGGTGGCTAACAAACTAAAACATTTAAATAAATGATAAATGATAAATGGGTTATACTTGTATAGCGCTTTTCTACCTTCAAGGTACTCAAAGCGCTTTGACAGTATTTCCACATTCACCCATTCACACACACATTCACACACTGATGGCGGGAGCTGCCATGCAAGGCGCTAACCAGCAGCCATCAGGAGCAAGGGTGAAGTGTCTTGCCCAAGGACACAACGGACGTGACTAGGATGGTAGAAGGTGGGGATTGAACCCCAGTAACCAGCAACCCTCCGATTGCTGGCACGGCCACTCTACCAACTTCGCCACACCGTCCCTTTGAATGAGTGTAGAATGCTGGTTAATACTGACATTTTATTAAAGCATATTTTGAATTGAACAAGAAGTCACTGTTCAATTCAGGCTTGGCCGATAACAAATTTTGCTGGATGATACATTTTCCCACAAATTATTTACGATAAATTATATTATTGTCAGCATGACTATAAAAAAATGGGACCCATTACCTCCCTGCTTGACACTCAGCATCAAGGGTTGGAATTGGGGGTTAAATCACCAAAAATGATTCCCGGGCGCGGTCACCTGGGAATGCTCCCCTCACCTCCCAGGGGGTGATCAAGGGTGATGGGTCAAATGCAGAGAATAATTTCGCCACACCTAGAGTGTGTGTGTGTGTGAGACAATCATTGGCACTTTAACTTTAACTTTAATTAGTTTGAGACCAAATTGAACAGTAACATATTTATAATAATGATAATGCTTTCAAACACATTTAACGTTATTCTTGGTATTTTTTACCATTGTAATTGGAAGGTCAAGAACTTTTATTTGTTCTAAATAAGAACAAGAAAAATAAAATGGGCATTTAATCCCTGTTAAAAATTGCACTTAAATATTTAATATATCTTGAAGTGCAGCTTTTTCCCACAGATGGAAAAACTGGGTCGGGTGGTTTGTTTTGTTGCCATCACTTTCTAACAAATTCCGCAACCTGACTAGTTTGTCCATGACACTTGGCTTTGCAATCATCTTTTTTCTCCTAATTTTTGTCACTTTACTCTCCTTATGACAAGCAAGGCTTTGTCCGTGCATCCTGTGTGTAGCTAGAAGCCCCGCACAGACAAAGACAGTAGATGACCGACAAGAGGATTCACTTAGTTCATAAAATTTAGCTATTGAACAAACTATAGAACTGTAGCTACAGAGTGAACCCTCTTGCACTTTGTTTGGAAGCGGGAGACGAAGAAATCAAACACACACGGACTTGGCAGTTTTATCGATGCCGAAAAAATTATTATGTTATTTTATCGCTCGATTCATTAATTTATTATCGGCATAGGACTACCACACTGCACGTTTTAAAGGCCTACTGAAATGAATTTTTTTTATTTAAACGGGGATAGCAGATCCATTCTGTGTCATACTTGATCATTTCGCGATATTGCCATATTTTTGCTGAAAGGATTTAGTATAGAACAACGACGATAAAGTTCGCAACTTTTGGTCGCTGATAAAAAAAGCCTTGCCTATACCGGAAGTAGCGTGACGTCACACGAGGAAGGATTCCTCACAATTCCCCGTTGTTTACAATGGAGCGAGAGAGATTCGGACCGAGAAAGCGACGATTACCCCATTAATTTGAGCGAGGATGAAAGATTTGTGGATGAGGAATGTTAGAGTGAAGGACGAGAGAGGCAGTGCAGGGTGTATCTTTTTTCGCTCTGACCGTAACTTAGGTACAAGGTCTCATTGGATTCCACACACTCTCCTTTTTCTATTGTGGATCACGGATTTGTATTTTAAACAACCTCGGATACTATATCCTCTTAAAAATGAGAGTCGAGAACGCGAAATGGACATTCACAGTGACTTTTATCTCCACGACAATACATCGTTGACGCACTTTAGCTACGGAGCTAACGTGATAGCATCGGGCTCAAATGCAGATAGAAACAAAATTTAAAAAAAACCTGACTGGAAAGATAGACAGATGATCAACAATACTATTAAACCATGAACATGTAAATACACGGTTAATAATTTCCAGCTTGGCGAAGCTTAACAATTGAAGCTAACTACGGAGAGGCGGCGGCGGGCGTTGTAGCTTTCGACGACACCCCGGCCACCATCAGAGTCGGCAAGAAACATATATTTTCCCAAAGTTACGTACGTGACATGCACATAGCGACACGCACGTACGGGCAAGCGATCAAATGTTTGGAAGCCAAAGCTGTACTCACGGTAGTGCGACTGCTATCCAGCTCAAACACAACACAACCTCCTGATTGTGTTGCTGTAGTCCGCCGCTAATACACCGATCGCACCTACAACTTTCTTATTTGCAGTCTCCATTGTCCATTAAACAAATTGCAAAAGATTCACGAACACAGATGTCCAGAATACTGTGGAATTGTTCGATGAAAACAGAGCAGTTTGTATGGTGACACATTGGGTACGAATACTTCCGTTGCCGTCGTGACGTCACGAGCATACGTCATCATACATAGACGTTTCCAACCGGAAGTTTAGCGGGAAATTTAAAATTGCACTTTATAAGTTAACCCGGCCGTATTGGCATGTGTTGCAAAGTTAAGATTTCATCATTGATATATAAACTATCAGACTGCGTGGTCGGTAGTAGTGGGTTTCAGTAGGCCTTTAATGCTGTGTAACGAGACAGTAGTTATGTTGTTGTTTCAAACTGCTTATCGATAATGAGAAAGTTGACAGTCCTTTCAAAGAAATTACCCCTTTGGATCTCAGATTTTGCGTAGCGAAAGTGTTCCAACATGTATGTCGCAGTAAAGAGTTGACGACATACGCAGGACTGACTTATGCAGGATCCACTGTACAGTGGTAGCTCAACTTTCAGGTACCTTAACTTAGGAGTGATTTGAGATACAAGCTGACTCTCGGCTTTTTGTTATGCATTATTTTGTGTGCATACTTTGAGTTACTAACATTTCCGCTCTCGGTTGAATCAATATTTGTGACAGGCTTGTGCCATTAGAGCAGTCTTTATCAAGTAGTGGGGCGGGCCACTCAAGCCCCGAGAGAAAATTTTTGAAAGTCAAGACTACATTTCCTGCAATAGGGAGCATTTTCTACATTGTATTTACCTTTAGATTTTTTCTCATCTACCAACCTCTTCTGGCTGTCTTTTCGACACTTACATGTTCCATGTAATGTATCATTGAATTTTGTTTTTTTTAGTAGATAATTAACTAACATTATTATCATTGAACATGTAATGTAATATTCTATAACAAGCATGCAAAGAAGTCAGAAAACGTTTCCCATTTGGCAACTCTATCCTGTAGCCACGCGCCCTCAGGTAATATACTTGCGGTGTTGTGACCTCTGTTTGCAATCCATCACGTCAAAAATATACCTTCTCACTGGCTACTAATAAATGTTCTAGAACTACAACTGTTTCAGAACTAACAGTATTCAGATTGAAATCATCCAAATATGATTAGTAGCAAAGTAAAAACCCGTCAACGTTATGGGTCAGACAGCGAATGTAGGCGACAACAAGTAAGCTATCTAAACGGTTAGCAAACTCTGCTAACTAACAAGCTTGTTTCAGAGCCCCTTATTCTCTGCACTTCCTGCACCTCAATTCGGCATTAAGGCAAGATGAACAGTGAGTACCTGTGGTTGAAGTATGTTGTTTAGATCAAATTTGTTTTATATTTCATTAAATAAATGCAGAAGTGATATTTTGTTTTTGATATTTTTATAAACGTGGAAATTTTACGGCTGTTTCACATGCCTGTATCATACATCAGTATCGAAAAGTTGTGCACTACAAAACGTGCTCACTGTAGCCATTAATCCTAGATTTGTCATTTTGATTTGAAAAGAAAAATTAGCACAGATTGTTTTATTTATTTTTGTTCAGTGGGTTGAATAAAGTGTTTTATATATTGCACTCCTGAGTTAATGTTGCTGATCAATTTGAATGTATTATTTATTGATACAATTATTATAACATTTATAAAATGATTAATTTTATTTTTCAGTATCAAATTAAGTAGAACAATAAGAGAATTTCATATCATGGTCATCATTATAATTGTGGTATTGTTGAATGTGCTTAAAAAGTACTTAGTCACACACTGAACTCTTTGACTAAGTTATATATAAATAGACACACTGTTATAAAAGCCACTATTTTGCATGTTTTTTGTTTATGCTTCACTGATAGTGTTTTAGTCTTAGTATTTTATCTGTTTTAATGACTAAGCTTTTAATGTTTTAAATGCTGGTTTGTACTGTGGCATCTTAAGATTTATTCAAATGAAAAGTGCATAATAAATAAACTATTATTTTTATTTATTATTTCTGACGGGCATTTTGTTGTCCTAATTTGTTTAGCGGTCCTCGAACGCACCATAAAAACAACTCGGTCTTGTATTTCGTTGAGGAAAGATCGATCATCATAATTCCGTTGTAGGAGAGCAAAGCATGTCGGTTTAATATTTGTATAAGTTTGGATTGGGGTATGTTGTTTCTTATTGGGGAAAGACGTTAATGTTTCCATGTTAGCATTTAGCTAGCGAGCGAGCTAGCCCCAGTCATTCTGTGAGTTTCTCATAGTGTGGTTATAAATCTGACTTTTTTGAAAATTTTATTTAAATAGTAATACCATCTGTAGCTTTGCTACGGTCATTATTAATACAGTTTATTGTTATATCCCTACAAAACAGTCTTGTTTTCCCAGTAAAAAGGCCGAACACTGTGCCTTACAAAGACAGTAGTTCTGATTGAAACCCGCTGGGATTTACCCCCCGCCACTCTCCCACATGCTACTGTGATTGAATAGATTCCAAATTTGTCCCACAGTCACATGAATACAAATTAAATATGATTGTATTTGTCTCTGTCAACATTTTCATCTAGTTTTTATTTGTAGACGAAATTGTCAATTATTTTCATCATTGTTTTCGTCAACTTGCATTAGTTGTGATTCGTTATCATCGTATTTTAGTCATGGAAAAATAGGTAATTGACGATAACTAGGACGAAAATGTTAGTCAACAAAAATGAACATTGCAGTTGAGAAACAAGCACATCGCTTGTTGTATTGTCACCCCGAAGTGACTTTTCCAGTCCGTTCCTCAAAGACGTCGGAGTTTGGGTTGCCAGATGCCACGAGAGAAACACGCAACCAGCTCTTTGAAAACAAGTAGCTTATAATTGGGGATAATACACGGACGCTGGACAGAGAATCAGTTAAGGAGAGGCGCATTTGTCTGCTCTCTAAGGCAAATACTGTACAATATTATTACGTTATTCCACAAAACTCCTGTAGTTGTTCGTAATACATAATTTTATAATGTTTTTAAACAATACTTCTATATATCTAAACATATTTTTTCTTATTAAAAGGCATGTTACATGGTAAAATGGTGATGCTTTGGGGGTATGGAGCACAGAATAAAATGATTTCAATTAATTTCAGTGAGCGAGGCTGTGTTCTAGGAGCTTGGTCGTGGAACACAATGTGCTCGTAAGTTGAGGTACCGCCGCGCATGAGTATTTTTTTAATCCCAATGCACCTTACACCCAATAATAAATACCAGTTTCGGCAATTAATCCATTATCTTATTTAGCAGCACTGTGACGACATAAACAAAGAACAGATACTGACACTGTAGCTCATGGCTGGCTCAAATCATAACTTCAGAGTCTTCAAAGGCAAAAGGTGTATTTGATCTCAGACTGTAAAAAGTGATTTCAAATGAAGGCTATAGAACATAAGGGGAATGCTGAACATATTAAAAACATCCCCTTTGACACACACACACACAGCTCATTATTTCTATCTCAGACTGTTGCCCTCTACATTTCCAGGTAGGATGAAAGAAAACACAAGTTGTTGAGAAGAACGTGCACCCAGGCAAACGCCACCGGAAGGAAACCATCTCGTGTGACTAACAAACCTGAGTTGAGGTCTCGTCCAGGGTTGAAAGCTCGGCTGTTGACAGTGGGTGAAAGTCTGTCGCAGCAGATGGTCTTGGACACATTGGCGTTGAAATTTCCATCAAACCTAAAAGAGGCACAAACAGGCACATTTAGGAATTTCTGAAAGACATCCAAACCCATTTGTTGGCAGAGGAGCTCTGGTTTCTTTCTCAGCACCAACAGGTTTACTGCCCCAGACTTTTACATCCAATAAAACTCAACTCACAGGTCTTGCATGCACCTTTGTGCTAATGTTCATATGTCACTATTTCAACATCACTCTTGACATAATGGTGGGGGGAAAATATGCTTGTTATGAAACAAATGATATTAAAGAAAACATCTGGAAAAAAGTTATACCCTGTTTTTTTAATTGAAGAACCACATTCATGTCTTGCCCAGACTTCTTATTAAAGGGGGATTTATAACTTGTGAATAACATTTTCCAAGGAAGACTGCCCAAAATGTGTTTTTACACAACAAAGCTATGTTCCCAGAAAACATCTGACTAGTGCTGAAGAAAGAGTTCTTTATGTAATTAAATAATTAAAATCATGTTTCAGAAAGGTCCATCAGGGAATACTCACAATACCTCATCTTACCCGTGTGCGCTTATTAGTACACACTCTTGTTACAGTTGTGATGCCTAATGTGACAGAGTGTTTGCATATTTATCATCCCGGCCGGTACAATTATTGTTATTAACAATTCTGTAATACCCAGGCATGATAATTTTGTAAGAAATCTTACGAAAACTCAAATTATATTCCCTGTGATTATGAAGTTTTGCCATGGGTATGCTGTGCCAAAAATGTTATAACCACCACAAATTATATATTAGAATTTTTTAAGCAGACTGGGGCAAGTGTTAAAGTACAAAGTGCTAAAAAAAATGTTTGTGAAATGATTATGTTAAAAAAGACTGTCAATAAAAACATTCTCATTAACATTATACATTTGATGACTTTTCATTTAACTATGAGAACTATGGTGCAACTACCTCACGGCTGGACATCCAGATTCGAAAAGCCGTTGGAACGTTACTATTCAGAGTTTTTCGTGTTCTCCCTGTACATGGGTGGGTTTTCTCCACGTACGTTTTCTTCCTAGATCCCAAAAGCATGAATTTTAGGTAAATTTGGGACTCTGAAATGTCCATAGGTGTGAAAGGCTGTTTGTCTAAATGTGTCCTATTATTGCCTAGTGACCAGTCCAAAGTGTCTCTCGCACAAAGTCAGGTGGGACAGGTTCCAGCTCACCTGTGACCCTAATGTAGATACATTGTATAGAGAACTTAACTAGCCAACATACACAAAAATTATTTTTTGGATTTGCAAACCTGAATTGAGCTGGTGCAGACGAGAAGCTAAATCATGTTCTACCTCACTCCCAGCTTTGCTTACATCAAACTGCCTTTTCCCAGTTTACATGTAACCCTATTGTTATCTCCACTCTTAGAATCTGGTCTCAATTTAGATGCACTTTTGGATTTAGAGGATTATCTAACTACAGCCCCATTCATAAAAACTATCTCTTTCTCTTTCCAAGCACAGATTAAGCTTTTTCTTGATGGCAGAGCTCAGGCTTGGTCCGACTAAGGGACCTCTACATTAACAATGTCTTCGCTAGTTTCAGTGAAATATGTGGAAAGTTTAATCCCCAAACTCTCACTTATTCAGTTACTTTCAAGTCCGTAACTTTGTCCAATCAACTAGCAGTTCTTTCCCTAGCAGTTCACCCCAATCAGTAATAGATTTAATTTTGCAAACCCCCACAAATCAGAAAGGTATAATTTCTCAAATTTACATCTGAATCTCCCACCTTAAAGAGACTTCTCTTGATAAAATTACAAAGGACTGCAAAGCAGAATTTGGCAGAGTTTTGGATGCACATCTTGCTCAAAGCTTAGATACAGTTTAAGGTTGTCCATCGCCCCTACTTTACTAACTCTAAACTTTCCAAAATGTATGCCAATATTGCAGACACATGTAATAGATGTCACTTGACTCCTGCGAACATGACGCACCTGTCCTCTCCCTCTCTGAAAGCCTACTGGACGAATATTTTCAAACATCTTGCAGATGCACTAAATTTGAAGTTGACGCCTTGCGCAGAATTTGCCCTTTTTGGAATATTACCAAACTCCCCAAAAATTCAGCAGACTTAATGTCTCTTGTTTACATGTTAGCATGTCAGTACATGGGTACTGGCGCAGGTCAGTACATGAGTTTATCGAAGTGCAGTTATCAATGACGGTTTTTGAATACATTTATTTTAAAACGGTATTACTAACCGACAGGAGTTTTACCGCAGTTATCATTAATACTGTTTATTGTTAAATGCCTAATTATTATCAACAAGTTGTTAATGCTCACAATGTGCGCATGGGAATTTAGTAGGAAATCTCAACTGCAGTTGATATTATGAACCACAGAGGCTCTATTCTCAGTGCCAGCCAAAGAAACAAGAACACGAAGGGACAGAGCGGTAGTCATTGGTAAAGACGCTAAGCAGGGTATTGATCAGTCCATGTCCCCGTTTACACTGCACACCAAATCGGTTTTGCTCTCAAGTGACACAGATCTGATTTTTTTGCCATTCTAAACGCTCAAAAGTGTTTCAAATCTGATCTTTTGGCATCAGATTCAGGCCACATCAAGAGGTGGTCCTGAATCCGATTGGAAACTAATCTTTTCAAATGTGACTTCAGTCTAAACGCAATGCAACCTGAATGTGATTTTTTTCGGCAGCTTTGGGTGAGCTATGTCATTTGTGTGCGGCGGAAAGACGCAGTCGCCAGCGGGAATGGATATTTCATCACAACATCCGGTTTCGGTTTCTATTTAAGATGACCACATTTTCGGTGCATCACTTGTCAATAGTGGGCAAATAATATGCCCACTATATATGTAGCTATATGTAATACGGCAGTGCCACTAGCGATTGTTGAAAGACCGGAATTGACACTGTGGCGCATTTGCTTACATGCTAGTTGAAAAATAAAGCTCCCGTAGATTCACACTGACGTTTGTGTCTCCTCTACTTAACAGCTATAACAAGATTACAACCCTTCCAAATGAATTACACGATATACATCCATTCATGCATTACAGCCCTTTGAGACACTTGTGATTTAGGGCTATATAAATAAACATTGATTGATTGATGATTGATATTACTTTAATTTACTTTCACGTAAAAAACATTCATTTTTAAGGTGTTGCGACATTTATTTTATTTTGTAGTAGTAGCGATTTCCTCCCGGTCAACTTCCTTTGCGCATTCAAGTGACTTCGAGGCCCCATGCTACTGGAGTCTGATAAAAATCTAATTTTACTTGCAGTGTAAACAGTCAGCTGGAAAAAATCAGAACTAAAAAAAAAAAACCTGATTTGGGCCACTTTGGCCTGAACTGTAAATGTAGTCCATGAGCGAATGCATGCCTACAAGTGTTAAAGAGGTGACAAAAACAGAACTGTATGTCAGCAGTCCATCTTAAACATTTAACAACCCACTTCACACAAGGTTGATACTAATCTAGTGTGTTTAGCAATAAATTACAAGAATGTCCTTTTCACAATCATTTAAATGTTTTGTTGACATATCTTTGAATTAAGTGCTGACAACAGGAGGAGGTATGCAGAGCATCAGCTTGTTCTGCACTGCACCATGGCTGCCAGCTTTGATCCTTTCATGCTTTAGCCCGTCTCCCCACCCCCATAGCTTAGCAACACACACATACACACATTAAACACATGCGCTACACACTTATTGGCTCCCTCTACAAGCCGACCTAGCCCTGCACTGCAGTTTGATTGGCAGGTGCTGTGATGTACAGCATGCGTTTGAACTTCACTCATTTGGTGTCCCATAAGGCCAAAGTCATTACTATTCTCCTTAAATCTGGTTTGCATAGAAGGAGTGAGCAGGACGCTCAGCAAAATGTGTGCCGGATAAAAAATACATTTGCAGCAGCTTTGAATTCCACATCAAAATCTGCGTGTACGAAAAAGGGAAAGAGAGAGAGCGAGAGAGAGAGAGCGAGAGAGAGAGAGAGAGAACCGAGAGACAGTGCTTCGTTTCTGATCGAGAATTTTAATGAAGGCCAAAAAACAAAAATCTATTTTCACCCCACCAGACAAGACCACTAAAATGTTCCAGATATATTTTAATAATCTCTATATAATGTAAACAAGAAGTGTGTTGTTTCAGTATTGAATGCTAAAAAACAGATGCAGAATCAATTGGATTATTCTTGCAAGTGAATAATTTTTTCTGGTGAAATCTGCAATGATTACCATATCCGCCCAAAAGGGAAATGTTGCATATGCACTAATTAGAAATAAGCCTGAAGAAGTGCAAGATAGTGAGCACCAGCGACGGGCTGGCACACGTCTTTAAGGACTCAGACTGACTCAGTCACTGCGACCGTTTCCAGGGGACTAGATGGGATTTACATCAAGAGGAAAAAAATCGAAATACGGAGGAGCACGTTCACAAAAGAAATAAAGTCAGGTGTCAGCAGTGCAGGATAGTCAAACACGGAACGTAGCAGTCGTGCTCAGCTGTTGCATTCCCTCCACTGTTTGTATAATCCAATAGATTAAACTGTACCCGCAATGGGACTATCATACGCCATTCAAAATCCCAGGGAGGAAATTTATCCTGAAGACGTATGCTGTTGTGGCAGAGCAAAAAGTCATAATGAATGGAAATTTGTAATCATTCAAAGCACAGCAGCAGCACAGCCACAAGATGAGGAGCACAGTATGAAAACAGATAAATGCAGTTACAATGTGATAATATAATACATAGGCTTAAAGGCCTACTGAAACCCACTACTAACGACCACGCAGTCTGATCGTTTATATATCAATGATGAAATCTTAACATTGCAACACATGCCAATACGGCCGAGTTAACTTATAAAGTGCAATTTTAAATTTCCCGCGAAATGTCTGGCTGAAAACGTCTCGGTATGATGACGTTTGCGCGTGACGTCACGGGTTGAAGCAGACATTTTGGAATAGCACAGTGGCCAGCTTAAGTCGTCTGTTTTCACCACATAATTCCACAGTATTCTGGACATCTGTGTTGGTGAATCTTTTGCAATTTGTTTAATGGACAATGGAGACAGCAAAGAAGAAAGCTGTAGGTGGGATCTGTGTATTAGCGGCTGGCTGCAGCAACACAACTAGGAGGACTTTGAGTTGGATAGCAGACGCGCTATCCGATGCTAGCCGCCGACCGCACCGATGATTGGGTGAAGTCCTTCGTCGCGCCGTCGATCGCTGGAACGCAGGTGAGCACGGGTGGTGATGAGCAGATGAGGGCTGGCGTAGGTGGAGAGCTAATGTTTTTAGCATAGCTCTGTCGAGGTCCCGTAGCTTAGTTAGCTTCAATGGCGTCGTTAGCAACAGCATTGCTAGGCTTCGCCAGGCTGGACAGCATTAACCGTGTGGTTACAGGTCCAGGGTTTGGTTCGGTGTCTCCTGATAGTAGAAGTAATAATAGTATTGTTGATCTTTGGTCTATCCTTCCAGTCAGGGGCTTATTTCTTCTGTTTCTATCCGCAGTTAAGCACGATGCTATCACGTTAGCTCCGAAGCTAAAGTGTTTCGCCGATGTATTGTCGTGGAGATAAAAGTCACTGTGAATGCCCATTTCGCGTTCTCGACTCTCATTTTCAAGAGGATATAGTATCCGAGGTGGTTTAAAATACAAATCTGTGATCCACAATAGAAAAAGGAGAAAGTGTGGAATCCAATGAGCCCTTGTACCTAAGTTACGGTCAGAGCGAAAAAAGATACACCCTGGCGTCCTGCACTGCACTCTAATCCTTCACTGTCACTTTCTTCATCCACGAATCTTTCATCCTCGCTCAAATTAATGGGGTAATCGTCGCTTTCTCGGTCCGAATCGCTCTCGCTGCTGGTGTAAACAATGTGCAGATGTGAGGAGCTCTTTGACCTGTGACGTCAAGCTACTTCCGGTACAGGCGAGGCTTTTTTTATCAGCGACCAAAAGTTGCAAACTTTATAGTCGATGTTCTCTACTAAATCCTTTCAGCAAAGATATGGCAATATCGCGAAATGATCAAGTATGACACATAGAATGGATCTGCTATCCCCGTTTAAATAAGAAGATCTCATTTCAGTAGGCCTTTAATGACTTAATGTAGGAATGTGCAAAACTGAGCAGGGAACCACCCGTTTGTTTCCAATACATTCATTTACATATTCAGGGACGCCCGATTCAACATTTTTGGCCCCCGACGCGGATCAGATTTTTTGGCCTCAGATCCGATCCGATTTCGAGTCTTGGTCAGATATTCTGCCAATATAATTTACTAGGGATGTAACGTCTTTGTAGACACCACGGTAATACCGTTTCTTCTCAAAAATGCTGCGACACGTGACGGTATCAAACAAAAACTCTTTTTTTTCTGGCTTCTTGGCTTTGGCGGGTCTGAAAATAAACTAATGTGGGAGTGTGAAGCGAAAGAGAAATCAGGAAGTGAGGTGTTTTTTTTTCAAAATCCGTTCATAACTTTTTAAGTTATGTTGCTAACAAACAAACCCTGGCGAAAACATATCCTCTCTGGCGGAGGTAAGAAAGTGCGTCACGTTCGTCTCCAGTCTTCCAAGCCAAAACAAAAGTCGGGCCGAGGAAAAGCAACTGCTGCACACCGAATTACTTGATTAGCTACCATCACCCTGAAATGATGAAGCCAGCGAAGCTAAACGTCAGTTTGTGAGGTATTTACATTATAAAGAGTTAAATGTGAGTTTTTCTTTTCTGAGAAACTGCATTTTTCAAAGTGATATTAAAAATGTCAAATGTAAAGAACACTGCTTCTCAGAAAGTAAAAGTTGAGAGACACAGTGGGTGTTCTTGCAGTTTGTAGTAATAAATATGATAGGAACATTTTAGCATTATATTTGTGTTCAATTACAGTAAGTGTGTTTATCCTAGATTTTTCTGCCACTTCGTTTTACACACTATAAAATTTTAAGTCTTTTTTGGGTGGACACATACCACAATAATATCATTCCATGGCCTTAAAGTAACAGTAGAGTGGAAAAAACAAGTTGACTTTATATGCTTAATTGTGTTTAATTGTGTCCATTAAACCATATCCAAATGTATTTAAAATATACAAAGAATGTGAAAATAACGTATAAAACATCACAAAATGTCACAAATTCAGTCAGCCATTTTAAATATTCCGCTCCGAATATCTTTGGCTATTTCCGGAGACTGACGTCACAGTAGTAACACTTCTGCACTCTGACCATGTTATCAGAAGATGGAAATTAGCAAATATTTGAAAGAGATGTGCTGTTTATCATTCACAATCCTTATGCAAGACATGAACACATTTGTTTTTCTTTTTTTATGCATTTTTAGTCGTAAATAGATAAATAAATAAAAGGTCAGCTAACAATGGAGTCTATAGGGGCTCTCTATTTTACCCACAAAACTCTTTAATTAAACCATCCAAAAGCCGCAAACAATACTCTATTTACATCTTGTGACCTGAATATTAACACAATATTAATAATATTGTTATTATTAGCGCTAACGCAGACAAACTATTTTTAGCATTGATAACCGACAGCTAACTATAATTTATCCTGCACTGGACTCAAAGAGAGACTTTAATGTAATTATAAAATGAAACTGAAGATGGCAGTAATGCAACATACTGTATATGGATGCAAATTGCCATAAAGAACAAAAAGAAGAAGCTTACGCAGCACTGGCCGGCAGCATATCGAGCCGCTGTGCTGCTTCTGCTACCACTGCATCGTGTTCGGCTTGTCAAAATTATTCTAGATGATAAATCATGACTCTTATCTGGATATAGCCATGAATCTAGAAGCTGTTTATCTGTGACATTCAGCTCACACTCGTAGACGGAGACAAACACACACAACCGAATGACAGTGTGGCTGTCAGCAGCAACTTTTTTAACCCTTCAACTAGGTTAAAATTAATTCTTCATCTGAACGGGAAGATATGAACATCCGATCAGTCGTCATCGAAGTAAGAGCAGACATAGTAGAGTAAGCTATCGTTTAAATGTTTGTTTATATTGTAGTTTGTATTTCTTGTTTAGCACCAAGCAATTCTGCTACGTGATGCTTCGTGTTTCACTAAAGATGGATCTGTTTAGCAAAGCTTCAAAAACTTGTAGCTCACCCTCCTTATATTCAGGATCAAAAATATAAGGTTCTGAACCATTATTTGTCCCAAAGTAATCGTTGTTGGCTCTCACAAAGTCTGCATGATTTGCATTGTTGTTAATGGGAAAGAGATCTGTGGTTCCTACCTCTACATCACGTGATCACATGTCTGGCTAGCTCATTATCTCTCAAAATAGCTCGGGAATCTCTGTGAGATTGATACTATTTTGGCCATATCTATTTACTTGCAAACTTTGCAAGTCTTTCAGTGTCATACATCAGACATATATGATAATAGCTTCAATATAGAGGCAACTTGTTTTTCCACTCCACTGGTACTTCAATACCGTGATAATATCGTACTGTGAGATTTTGATATCGTTACATCCCTAGAATTTAGTGGGTATTGTATGTGTTGTATTAAATGCTACATAGTTGTTTTTTTTTAACAAACTAACGTGGCCAATGCACAAAAACTAAACCAAAGCAATAACTAATATTGGCTTCCATTTAAATCCTGTGGGTTTTGCCCTAAGTTTGTAAACTATAACAAAAACGACACCAAAAAATGTTGAAATAATAAAATCAAGAAAAAGAAAAATAGAGATATATTTACTATATTGTTTATATACTGATACTATACTAGGCATCAATATTATCGACATCTGGATCGATTACCCCTAATTCACATTGAAGCTGTAGCGGTTAGCTTCTTCTTCGTGCGCGCGTGCGTGTGTGTGTTAGCCATCCCTTCTCTGCTCGTCCTGCAGTGAAATGTAGTTTATGGTGAGAATTGGTATCTTAGAAGCCGCTTCGCACTGTGGATAGATGACGCTTCATTGCAGCTCGTTCTCAAAATCGAGGCGTTGGACTAATTCTGCTTCAGGATGGTGCAGAATAGCAGTGATTCAATTGTATTTTTCACTGAGCACCCTTTGAGAAAAAAAGGAACATTGAGAAAAAAAAGAGGACAATTTCGCAACCCTAAAATTAATTTTTGAAAGTCAAGACTACATTTCCTGCAATTGGGTGCATTTATACACTATATTTTACCTTTAGATTAAGGCTATGTCTACATTAAGCCGGATAACTCCTTAAACAAATAATTATTTAGCCTAAGCCCCGTGTCAGCTACACTAAACTATCGTTTAAGGTCCCCATCCTTGGATAATTTTTTACACGGGTAAGTGCGCCGTGTATTTCTTGAATCTCCGGCTCTTAGGTTTGTATGGACTCATCGATCGTTTACAAACTGAGTTCGGAGAGGAAGATAAGTCAGAAAGACCGCGCCCCACACAGGAAGTGACGTCAGAAAGAACGTGCCACAGTTAAAGTTAAAGTTAAAGTACCAATGATTGTCACACACACACTAGGTGTGGTGAAATTTGTCTTTGGCATTTGACCCATCCCCTTGTTCACCCCCTGGGAGGTGAGGGGAGCAGTGGGCAGCAGCGGTGGCCGCACCCGGGAATCATTTCTTGGTGATTTAACCCCCAATTCCAACCCTTGATGCTGAGTGCCAAGCAGGGAGGTAATGGGACCCATTATTATAGTCGTTGGTATAACTCGGCCGGGGTTTGAACTCACAACCTACCGATCTCAGGGCGGACACCCTAACCAGTAGACCACTGAGTAAGTTCAGCCAGCTTCTTAACAACCGGAGCTAAACACTGGAAAGATGGAGGCGAGTCATCCAGACATGACAGTGTTTCTCATTCTTCTACATGTACAGACGCATGTGGAAATCACACATGAATACCTTAAGAGAAGGAAACTCGCGATTGCAGCTATTTCGGAAACTACACATCTCAGACGGCAAGACAACTTTCGAATGTCCGCGTCAGCTGTGGAGTGTCCTGACCAGATATCTAGATCCCTAGATGGATTGTTGTAAAATGTTCTTTGTCACATTGTTTACCTTTATATGTCCATTAAAGATTTGATTAAATTATGATGGCTCAGGTGTGATTCACTACAATAGGGCCCTGGATTCCAGTTAATTGAAATACCACAACACTAGATATTGTTCAGATAAGTTGCATTTAATTTAAGAACTTGCACACAAAGCAACACTGGAGGTGACTATAATGTGAGCATTTTCTGCGCAAGCGTACCAGGTCGTGTTGCAACGGCGGACGGAGGGGGGTCTTAAATGACCATAGTGTGTGTGTGTGTGTGTGTGTGTGTGTGTGTGTGTGTGTGTGTGTGTGTGTGTGTGTGTGTGTGTGTGGACAAGGATAAGGTAAGGTGGGATTTACCCTGGATAACCTTAGCGGGCTTAGTGTAGAAGGGGCCTTAGTCTCATCTACCAACCTCTTTTGGCTGTATTTTTGACACTTACATGTCCCATGTAATGTACCACAGAATGTTTTTTTAAGTAGATAATTTACTAACATTATTATAATTGAAAAGTTTATGTAAAATTCTATAACATGAATGCAAAGAACTCCGAAAACGTTTCTCATTAAGCAACTCTATCCTTTAGCCACGCTCCCTCTGGTAATATATTTCCGGTGTTGTGACCTCTGTTTACAATCTTTCACGTCAAAATAATACCTTCTTGCTGGCTACTAATAAATATCAGTGTTTCCCACACATTCACGTATTTGTGGCGGCCCGCCACGAAAGAATTAAGGCCGCCACAAATTTTTTAAAATTTTTTTATTATTATATTTTTGTCCTGTCCAGCTTCTCAGGCAAATCATATAGTTGATGTAGATGCCCATATCGGCTGTTCAGATTTACTTTACAAAAGAGAAGTGTAGGATCAAGATTTTTGGAGCTCTTTGTTCAGTGGATCAGATGTTTGATGAAGCTTTGTGTCTATCTACCACCACTATTGATTTCTGTTTATTTGTTACTGACTGTGGCAGGACACCTCTGCCTCTGTTTCACTTTATGTTGCTGGTACTAGTGTTTTTTGTTTATTTGTTACGGACTGTGGCAGGACACCTCTGCCTCTGTTTCACTTTATGTTGCTGGTAAATAATATGGTTGTAGTAGTAGGCTAAAGTTAAATTATTTAGTATGCACTAATTAAAGGGGCAGAGCTTTAAGAGACATTTTGGCTTTTATATTTTTATAAGATATATTTTTTGTAAGAACCACAATTAATAAATATATTTCAGTGAATAACTTATTGTTCAAATCTGTATATAAATATGTACATAAAGTGTTGTAATTATATTGTAAAATGGATGGATGGATGGATGGATGGATGGATGGACGTTTAAAACAAAACTGTTATCATTAATTAGAAAGTATACATTTTTTGAGCCTTTTTAGAGAAAATCATATCATTGTAGTACATTATGCAAATTACTCGATGATGTCATGGTGACCACGCCCATAGCTACGCCCCCACCGCCACAGGTATCTTGGCAGTTTATGGGAAACACTGAATATTGTAGAACTACAACTGGTTCGGAATCAACAGTGTTTGGATTGAAATTATCCAAATATGACTCCAAAAGGGACTAGCGATAGAAAATGGATGGATGGATGACTAGCAGCAACATGGACAGCAATCAGAGCTGTGGTTTGGAGAGCAAATGGAGGCGACAACAAGTAAGCAAGCTAGATGGTTAGCTAACTAGCGAGCTTGTTTTGGTGGTCTCAACCATGGTTCTAACTTTTTTTCTTCTATTTATTTTGGGGCACCAAAACAATCTTGCTAGTTAGCGAACCAACTAGCTAGCTTGCTTGTTGTCGCCTCCGTTCCCTATCAGAGCCACAACGTTGACGGCTGTCTACTTTGCTGCTAATCATATTAGCTTGTCCTGCAACTCATTGCGGCGTTTAGGCAAGAAGAACAGCTGGTATCTGTGGCTGAGGAGAGCGTTCAACAAATATTGTTTAGATCAGTGGTGTCAAACAAATTTTGGATCGGGCGGCCACAAGGAGAAAAATCTACTCTCAAGTGGACTGGACTGATAAAATCATGGCACAATAACTTAAAAATAAAGACAACTCCAGATTGTTTTCTTTGTTTAAAAATATAACAAGCACAATTTGAAAATGTACAAATCATAATGTTGTTGTTTTTTTTTTACACTTACATGTTGCGATTAATAGTATTCTATCTTTATTTGTCGTTATTTATATTTTGTGAATAAATTATGAGATAATGTTCATCAGTCAACTCATTGGTGTTCATTTTGAATCTATCAAGACAAAAAAAATTATATAAAAATCAAATTACAGTATGTTGTTTACGTAGTTTGATCATATTCCTCGACTGATGTACTAACATTATGTGGTTTATTTTGTACATATGTAGCATCATCTACAAAGATACAAAGAATTGCTATTGCGACATCCAGTGGACACCTTTAGAACAGCTGTTTCTTTCATTCAAAAATTTCAGGTTAATTCTTATACTTAGCAAACTCATCCCGCGGGCCGGATAAAACCTGTTCGCGGGCCTGATCCGGTCCTCGGGCCGTACGTTTGACACATCTGGTTTAGATCATATTTGTTATCAATATTTCATTAAAACAATGCAAACGTGCTATTTAGGCACACAAACAAATGTTTAAAAACACGGATTTTCGCGTTTTCGTAGAAATTATACATGCCTATAAGTAAGTAAGTAATTGGGAGAAGGGTGACTGGAAAATACAGCATGTGTCTCACTAAGCTGAGTTATGTTAAATAAAACCTATTGGCACAAGATTTTGAGCAAATGCAAACACTGCTGAGACAACACCAAAATAGTCACGGCTCATAAAATGTTTCACTTCAATAAAGGGATTACACCTGCAAGCTCTCCATTATATTGTCCAATGTTAACTGAAACCGTAGAATCCTATTAATCCCTATTGAAACCATTAGTCAACACACAGAGCTACTGCAATGTTGAGTCGCACATTGCAGAAAAACATTCAACGCATTATTCAAATTTGCAAGCAGCTCTGATAACGAAGGGAGCGCACTAATATTCCGTATCTGTCGATCCTGCATGAATCTGCAGAAATGAAAGCTCTTTGCCTTTTCCCTCCCCTGAGGAAGATTCTTTGAAGTTTAGGGATGTATCAGTCTATGGCCAACCTCCCCCGCTACCTCGCATTACTTTTCTGCAGAATTGTTTTCATCGTGACTATCTGCAAAAGGATGTAAATCCTTAGATTAATGACGGAACGTGGAGCAACATATGCATATGTTCTTGTTTGGAGGAGCGATGCACGCTGCAAATGCATATACCAAATGCACGGTATGTCATGCACATGGCCTGGCTACAGGTGGCCTCCCCTCTGCGGCACTGAGATGACCTTGCAGCAAGTGAAGTCTGCACTGCAAAGGCAAACATTCAAAGAGCAATAACTGCTTACGGCGGCTGATAAAGAGCGAGAGAGAAGTGATAAAGAAGTGGAGACGGGGATGAAAGGTAGAAACAGCTGCACCACTGTAGATTGTACGTGAAAGGAGTGATCCTTTGCTTTGCTTTCTGCCGACTGGAATCAGAAATTGGCAACAAAAAAAAAATCTGCATTGTGCCAATCCTTGGGGGTCAAATTGCAAGCAGTATTGTTGTAAATGTATACACTCAGTCAATTTCCACAACAATGCATAATTTTCTTAAAAATGTGTCAAAACAATCCACATTGAATTTCCTGAATAGTATAGTTAAGTATAACACAACCTCAACTTACGAACCCCTTGTTATACAAACTTTTTGGCTTACGAACCACAGACCAGCTAGAACTATGCTTTGAAGTATGAACCTTGTCTCCATGTACGAACGTTTCATTCACCCATTGTGTGCCTGTAGCACATCCATTGATCGATCTCTGTCAGCAGAGCACAGTGCTGCTGTTAGCTACTGTGCTAATTTCTACTTTGTGCGCTTTTTTGCCCTTTTAGAGAATGTTTCTAGTTTTGGTAGCGCAGTATGGACAAGCAATGTGTGATTTGAAACATTCAGGAAGTATCCACAGCATTGTCAACACTGCCCACACCCCATTCCCCCTTTCTTTGACTGACTATCAAGAATATTAACCAACAAGGTAAATTTTATTAAATTTTCTATTTACGGACCCTGTTCAAGAACCAAAAAGGTTTGTAAAAAAGGGGTTCTACAATATTTATCATTAAAATAAACTATGAATGCCTGAATGCCAGGTCAGTTGTTAGAAAGCAGCAGCCTTTTGGTTCATTTAACATGGATGTGGTGGTCTTCCGTTTTAATAACTTTTTTTTTACAGATTCTAAAAACTGTTTGTATTTAAACTGCTCCTCAGTTATGTTGCCACTGTTTTTATACTCTTAAAATACACAATGAAAGTGATGTACAGGTGTTCCGTAACAGTAGAATAAGATTTTGCATACAATAAAAAAAAACATAGAGAGCTATTTGAGTGAGAGAACAAACACAAAAGGAGAAAGGGAAAATTTGACATAGAGACAAAGGAAGCCTGTGAGATAAATAACAAACAATACTCACTCCATCATAGATGTTGGAATGGAGCAGCAGTCCTGTATTGCAGTGAGTGGAGATGTAAGGTGGGCAGTGTATGAGGCTTCCACCACCTGTTTGTTCCTGTTCACCACATCTAGGTAGCGATTAAACTTCTCCCGAATCTTCTTGGCCAGCTGCACAAAAGGGAACACAATTATGTTAGAACCACAACAAACATTAACGCAGAAAGTAACTTTTACTTCAGACTACATGTAATAGATATTTATATGTAGCTGAGATAGGCTCCAGCGCCCCCCGCGACCCCAAAGGGAATAAGCGGTAAAAAATGGATGGATGGATGGATGAACACACACGCACACACACACACAATAAATGTCAATACTGTAATGACATTGTCCTTAATCTTCCCTTTATCGAGATTTGTGTTGTGTTGATGTCAAACCACAGTCCAAGTATATATAGCTCTCATTTAGCAACAATATGAGTGGATAGTTAATAGGGATGCAACGATATGAAAAATGGATATCACAATTAGGGGTGTCCCAATCCGATATTGATATCAGTTCAATATTAGGTTTTGCATTTTTGTTCCTTTACTGTACTGGAAATGTATGAACTAATTTTCCTTCCTGCCTTTGTACTTTTTGCCAGTATGAATGGGTTTAGAATAGGTTTAGACGTTATACCGGTACTAATAAATACATTTGGAAAAATACCAGTACGTTTTTTTTATGCGCTTGATGGCGCGCAGAGGCACATGTCACAACTCAACACGCGCACAGACCACTTGCAAGTGTAAACAGTGTGGAGAAAGAAGAGGGAGTATGAATGTATTTTGGCTACAAAACCAACAATAACGGTGGAGCTATACACACTGAAGCATCGCTCTGCAAGCGGTGCTTTGAAATATACTGTAGCTATCTGCGGCTAAAGTCAGTCCACAGTGTTTTAGCTATCTCTAAATCACAAATCCTCGCCTCCATGGCGACAAATAAACTATGGTTCTACAAGTATCATCCTTACAGCACGAACAATAGCTAAACATGCTTCCAAACACATCATAGGAGGACATTATAGCTAACAGCAAGCTAGCGCTCCTAAATGTAAACAAATGGGTGGATCTATACAATATTAACTGTAACGATACCAAGTACAACAGCCGTATATAGTCGATACTACAATGATAACATCGCTACTTTTTATTTAGCACAAAATATTTTTTATTGTTAATAAACTCAAGAAATACGTCCCTGGACACTGGAGAACTATAATTATGGTCATTTCTAAACAGTGGACATTTATCCAGGAAAATACAGAGAAACAGCTCGCAGATGATACTGGAGAAGTCCGCTGTCCGAGGTTATTCTGTGTATAATTTTTACATTAATTCATAAAACTACTGTAGTTGTTTGTGGTATACAGCATTCTATTCTAATTTTTGATACAATATTCCCTTTTGTCAAAAAGCATGTTATATGTTAAAGTTGTGGAGTATTTTGGATGGCCAAGAATAGAATTGTTGAATTACCATTAATTTCAATGGGGAGCATTGATTTGAAAATGACTATTTTGGGTTACATGCTTGTAACAGAACCAAATAAACCTATTGGGCAGTGTGGCTCAGATGGTAAAGCGGTCATCCAGAAACGTGGGGGATCCTAGTTCGAATCAGGCTTGGGCCATCTTGGTTACTACCGCTGTGACACTTCACCCACCCACCTCGCTCCCAGTGCCAACCAAATTGATGCATGAAAGTGTGTGGCAGGAATTCCTTTCAAATGAGATTCTTATTCTCAATGGGACTTTCCTGGGTAAATAAAGATTTTGGGGGAAAAAATGTAAACCGAAGTACCACTGTACTGAAAACAATTAAAAAGACAAGACAAGGTATAAAAAGAGGTTAAATCCTGCAGTTGAAATTAATCTCGAGGGTGAGAGCTTTGTTCACATCCCATAATTACCAGTACCTGCGTAAGGCTAAGATTCAAAAGCAAAACAGGAAACTGCAGTGTGACCCACTGACCGTTGGCACACCTAATCAGGCCACAGTCAAATTCTGTTAGGTATTTAAAAGGAACCTCATGCACAGCACACAATTACTTCCCCTGTACCACAAAGATCACACACAATTCCTGGGATGTGCACCCTCACACACACGCACGCACGCACGCACGCACGCACGCACGCACGCACGCACGCACACACACACACACACACACACACACTATGTCTATGCTTGGCAACATGGTAATTAGTGGCAATGAACTTTCTATAAAAAAGGAAAATGGGCCAGTGTTCAGCTGCAGGGTGTGTTGCCATTGATTGGGGGATGGAAAATCTGGTATAGAGAGTAAACTTGGCTTTTAACAGACTGAATGAGAAAAAACAGAAACCGTTTTGGTTAAAGTTTGCCTCTGTGCTGACTAGGGATGTACTGTATATCGTTAAGATTTTATCGATCCGATACCCTTATCGATATTCGTTATTGATACCGTTATTTAGCCGTACTCTTATCAGTACTATATGTAATTGGTGTCGATATTTTTAGGCCATGTCACGATACACGATATATATCTCAATATTTTGCCTTAGTCTTGAATTAACACTTGATGCATATAATCACAGCAGTATGATGATTCTATGTGTCTACATTAAAACATTCTTGTTCATACTGCATTAATATATGCTCATTTTAAACTTTCATGCAGAGAGGGAAATCACAACTAAGTAAATTTACCAAAACTGTATTTATTAAATATTTATTAAGTACTGGCACAAACATTCATGTAATTTCCAAAATAGAAATTGCAAGATTGTCAGAGACATTTTAAAACAAGCTATTAGTGCACTTTTGTCACATCAGTGTGTGAATGTGTGTGTGTGAATGGGTGAATGTGGAAATAGTGTCAAAGCGCTTTGAGTTCCTTAAAAAAGGTAGAAAAGCGCTATACAAGTACAACCCATTTACCATTTACTATGATGTCACTAAGATGACATATCAAAACAACACTAAATTAAAGTGCACTTTTTGTAGAGAACGCCACTACAATAGTTAAAAACAAATAAAGTGCACTTTTGTGCATGATGTCACACAAGATATTTCAAAACTGTCAAATAAAAATGAGCTGCATAATAGGAAATCAAATAGTGTATGTCCTTCGCTATGTGGTAGGTTACTGCGGACGTTATCTCCTTTTTTTTTGACTATTTTTTTCATACAGTGTTGATGTGGAAATGGTTGCATCTGCATTTTGTGGGTGTGGCACCAGCCGGAGATGTTGACATGCGGAGTTTCAAGCACTTCTCATTCTCTAGCGGGTGACTTTTCAAATGACGCTACACATTAGCAGTGCTGCTACTTTTTGTAGCAACGTTTTTGCCGCATAGTTGACAAAATACGGTTGTCTGTTTAACATCTTCCCGCTTGAAGCCAAACCACCGCCAGACGATGGACGACCTGCTGTTTTTCTTGGGAATTAATTCTTCTTCCTTCATTTGTTACCAGATTCGCACCTTCTTTCTCTCGTATTACCACTCGCAGCGCTCTGCTCGCACCACAGCTAACGTTACCCATGCCGCAACCTCTCTGCTCCGCGAGAGCGTATGACGTTGCACACGCGACAGTATGTGACGTATGTAAGAAGGTGCGCTAGTTTTATGTCTCTGTGAGAAGGAGAGACATAGTGAAAAGAGCCTGTAGTGTAATGCCTGCAGCTAAAAGCAACTGCGTGAAAACGTATACTCGAATATCACTATATAGTCATTTTCTATATCGCAGAGACAAACCCGTGATATATCGAGTATATTCGATATATCGCCCAGCCCTAAATTTGTGTAAAAAAGATGTGAAAAAAAATTATTTTTTTATTACCTTTTTTATTAGCACAAGAGGTTGTACACCTCTACAACATGATGTCACATCTCACAGCAGGGAAGTCTTTTATCAACACCTGCTTTTTAAGTCTTAAAGGCCTACTGAAACCCACTACTACCGACCACGCAGTCTGATAGTTTATATATCAATGATGAAATCTTAACATTGCAACACATGCCAATACGGCCGGGTTAACTTGTAAAGTGCAATTTTAAATTTCCCGCGAAACTTCCGGCTGAAAACGTCTTTGGATGATGACGTATGCGCGTGACGTAACCAGTGAAACAGAAGTATCGGTACCCCATTGTATCCAATACAAAATAGCTCTGTTTTCATCTCATAATTCCATAGTATTCTGGACATCTGTGTTGGTGAATCTTTTGCAATTTGTTTAATGAACAATGAAGACTGCAAAGAAGAAAGTTGTAGGTGGGATCGGTGTATTAGCGGCGGACTACAGCAACACAACCAGGAAGACTTTGATTCGGATAGCAGACGCGCTAGCTGACGCTAGCCACCGACCGCACGGATGATCGTGGTGAAGTCCTTCGTCCTTCCGTCGATCGCTGGAACGCAGGTGAGCACAGGTGTTGATGAGCAGATGATGGCTGGCTGGCGTAGGTGGAGCGCTAATGTTTTTATCATAGCTCTGTGAGGTCCCGTTACTAAGTTAGCTTCAATGGCGTCGTTAGCAACAGCATTTTTAAGCTTTGCCAAGCTGGAAAGCATTAACCGTGTATTTACATGTTCATGGTTTAATAGTATTGTTGATTTACTGTCTATCCTTCCAGTCAGGGGTTTATGTATTTTGTTTCTATCTGCATTTGAGCCCGATGCTATCACGTTAGCTCCCTAGCTAAGTTAGCTTCAATGGCGTCGTTAGCAACAGCACTGTTAACCTTCGCCAGGCTGGAAAGTATTAACCGTGTATTTACATGTCCATGGTTTAATAGTATTGTTGATTTTCTGTCTATCCTTCCAGTCAGGGGTTTATGTATTTTGTTTCTATCTGCATTTGAGCTCGATGCTATGACGTTAGCTCCCTAGCTAAGTTAGCTTCAATGGTGTCGTTAGCAACAGCATTGCTAACCTTCGCCAGGCTGGAAAGCATTAACCATGTTTTTACATGTCCATGGTTTAATAGTATTGTTGATTTTCTGTCTATCCTTCCAGTCAGCGATTTACTTATTTTGTTTCTATATGCAGTTAAGCACGATGCTATCACATTAGCTCCGTAGCTGAAGTGTTTCGTCGATGTATTGTCGTGGAGATAAAAGTCACTGTGAATGTCCATTTCACGTTCTCGACTCTCATTTTCAAGAGGATATAGTATCCGAGGTGGTTTGAAATACAAATCCGTGATCCACAATAGAAAAAGGAGAGAGTGTGGAATCCAATGAGCCAGCTTGTACCTAAGTTACAGTCAGAGCGAAAAAAGATATGTCTTGCACTGCATTCTAGTCCGTCACTCTAACGTTCCTCATCCACGAATCTTTCATCCTCGCTCAAATTAATGGGGTAATCGTCGCTTTCTCGGTCCGAATCGCTCTAGCTGCATTGAAAACAATAGGAAAATATGAGGAGGCGATCAACTGACTACGTCACGCTACTTCCGGTAGGGGCAAGGCTTTTTTTTATCAGGGACCAAAAGTTGCGAACTTTATCGTCGTTGTTCTATACTAAATCCTTTCAGCAAAAATATGGCAATATCGCGAAATGATCAAGTATGACACATAGAATGGATCTGCTATCCCCATTTAAATAAAAAATATTCATTTCAGTAGGCCTTTAAGCCCCTTCAACACTAAGCCGAAAAAGGTTATCCAGAGTAAATCCCACCTAACCTTATCCATGTCCACACACAACAATGCCACCATTTAAGACCCCCTCCCCCCTCCGTCCGCCGGCGGAACAAGACCTATTACACATGCGCGAAAAAAATGTGTGCGTCATAGTCACCTCTGACCTGGAAGTGTATCCTTACCCTAAGTTTAATGTACACTATTGCCACATTTCTTTTAATAGTAAACCTTGCTTGCCTCACCATCAGCAGCTGTTAGACTATTGTAGCGAATCACACCTGAGCCGTCATACATGAATCATATCTTTAGTGGACGTGTGGAAGTAGACAATGTGATAAAGAACATTTTACAACAACCAACAACAGCACACGTGGCGTGGGACGGCGTGGCGAAGTTGATAGAGTGGCTGTGCCAGCAATCGGAGTGTTGATGGTTACTGGGGTTCAACTCCCACCTTCTACCTTCCTAGTCACGTCCGTGGTGTCCTTGGGCAAGACACTTCACCCTTTGCCTCTGATGGCTGCTGGTTAGCGCCTTGCATGGCAGCTCCTGCCATCAGTGTGTAAATGTGTGTGTGAATGGGTAAATGTGGAAATACTGTCAAAGCGCTTTGAGTACCTTGAAGGTAGAAAAGCGCTATACAAGTATAACCCATTTATTTATTTATTGACACTGTGCTTGTAGGCTGAAATTGGCGGTCGTACTTGACGGCTGCAACCACTTCATGGCTTCACAATAGTTATGGAGTACGAAACTAGACGTTGAGTAATCGCTCGACATACATTGCGGACAATAACTGACAGTCTGCTTTGCCTGTTCAAATGCATTTGCTATTTTTCATAGTCTTCCCTTGTCCACGGGAGCCCGCATTCCTGCTGTCTTTCCTTCGACAAATGGACAAAGTTTTTCACTAAGTAGAATCACAGCTGACCTGGACATTCGAAAGTTCTCTTGGCGTTCCTCTGGCACAACGCACTCGGTGACAAACATATCCCACCAGGCTGCCGTTCTTCCAGGGCCTATCCAAAACCGTCGCTCAACATTGCTATGTTGCCGTCTGAGATGTATTGTATCCGAAATAGCTGCAATCGCCTGTTTACTTCTCTTAAGGTATTGATGTGTGATTTCCAAAAGCGTCTGTACATGTAGAAGGAGAAACACGGGTTTGTCTGGATGACTCGCCTCCATCTTTCTAGTGGTTGCCGCAGAGTTACCGAACGGGTTGTTATGAAGCTGGTTGTAGCGCGTTTTTTCTGATGTCATTTCCTGTGTGGGGCGCGGCATTTCTGGTGTCACTTCCTCTCTGAACTCAGTTTGTAAACGATCAATGAGTCCATACAAAGCTAAGAGCCGGAGATTCAAGAAATAAACGGCGCACTTACCCGTGTAAAAAATTGTCTGAGGAGGGGGACCTTAAAGGCCTACTGAAACCCACTACTACCGACCACGCAGTCTGATAGTTTATATATCAATAATGAAATCTTAACATTGCAACACATGCCAATACGGCCGGGTTAACTTATAAAGTGCAATTTTAAATTTCCCGGGGAACTTCCGGTTCAAAACGCCTTTGGAGGATGACGTATGCGCGTGACGTCGAGGGATCCACGGAAGTGTTTGGACCATATTGGACACAATACACAGAGCTCTGTTTTCTTCGACAAAATTCCACAGTATTCTGGACATCTGTGTTGGTGAATCTTTTGCAATTTGTTTAATGAACAATGGAGGCTGCAAAGAAGAACGTTGTAGGTGGGATCGGTGTATGCGGCTGGCTGTAGCAACACAACAAGGAGGACTTTGACTTGAATAGCAGACGCGCTAGCGGCGAACTCACCTTGACTTCCTACGTCTCCGGGCCGCCGACCGCATCGTCAAACGCTGGAACGCAGGTGAGCACGGGTGTTGATGAGCTGAGGAGGGCTGGCTGGCGTAGGTGGAGCGCTAATGTTTTTATCATAGCTCTGACGAGGTCCCGTTGTTAAGTTAGCGTCGTTAGCAACAGCATTGCTAGGCTTCGACAGGCGTCGAATACACATTAACCGTGTATTTACATGTCCAGTGTTTGGTTCGGTGTCTCCTGATAGTAGTATTGTTAATCTTCTGTCTATCCTTCCAGTCAGGGATTTATTTATTTTGTTTCTATCTGCATTTGAGACAGATGCTATCACGTTAGCTCATGCTAAGAGCTTCGTCGATGATGGGTGAAGTCCTTCGTCGCGCCGCCGATCGCTGGAACACAGGTGAGCACGGCTGTTGATGTAACCGTGTAGTTACATGTACATGGTTTAATAGTATTGTTGATCTTCTGTCTATCCTTCCAGTCAGGGGTTTATTTATTTTGTTTCTATCTGCATTTGAGAACGATGCTATCATGTTAGCTCAGTAGCTAAGTGTGTCACCGATGTATTGTCGTGGAGATAAAAGTCACTCTGAATGTCCATTTTGCGTGCTCGACTCTCATTTTCAAGAGGATATAGTATCCGAGGTGGTTTAAAATACAAATCCGTGATCCACAATAGAAAAAGGAGAGAGTGTGGAATCCAATGAGCCAGCTTGTACCTAAGTTACGGTCAGAGCGAAAAAAGATACGTCCGGCACTGCCTCTAGTTCTTCACTCTAACGTGCCTCATCCACGAATCGTTCATCCTCGCTCAAATTAATGGGGTAATCGTCACTTTCTCGCTCCTAATATCTCTCGCTCCATTGTAAACAACGGGGAATTGTGAGCAGAACTACCGCTTGTGACATCACGCTACTTCCGGTAGGGGCAAGGTTTTTTTATCAGCGAGCAAAAGTTGTGAACTTTATCGTCGATTTTCTCTACTAAATCCTTTCAGCAAAAATATGGCAATATCGCGAAATGATCAAGTATGATACATAGAATGGATCTGCTATTCCCGTTTAAATTAAAAAAATTCATTTCAGTAGGCCTTTAAACGGTGATTTAGTGTGGCTGAAACGAGGCATTAGGCTAAATAATTATTCGTTTAAGGGGTTATCCGGCTTAGTGTAGGCATAGCCTTAAACAAGTCAACTATGTTTGCTAATGCAGTTGTTATGTCATCATCTTGTGAAGACCAGACAGATGGATCACTGTTTTGCTTCATTACACTCAGCTGGAAATATCATTTCTGCATTCATATAAAGAGCACAGACCTTTTTAAATGATATATCATATCAAATATAGAAATAAATGCAATCAATTAGCATGTTTTGTGGGTGTGCATTTTGTAACAATAGAAATAGTTTTGTGTTTATGTTACACATGAACGTATTTGGGTGACGGACCGGATGTTGACAGCGACCAACCTATTTATGTGTCTGTGTTGTGTGAACAATACACATTTTAGAAAGACAAGGGTAATGCTCAATCATCCAGTTGTAGCGAGATACAGAACCAACTAAAACACATTTAAGCAAGGTGTGTTTCGATGCCACGTCGCAAACGCACCGCAATGGAGTGACGACAGACAGCGACTACGGACCTGTCAGCGTATTTTATTTTGCGTCAAAGCAACTTTATGGATTATTGTATCACTTAAATTGTTCACTTATTTGATTTAATTATTATTAGCCTGTGGATTGATGGCTGTGAGGATGGTTGATGATGCCGGTAGCGGCGGTCGTGATTTAAGTGGCATTCTGTTGAAACTAGGGCTGCAACAACTAATCGATTAAATCGATTATAAAAATAGTTGGCGATTAATTTAGTCATCGATTCGTTGGATCTATGCTATGCGCAGATGATTTTTTAAATATTTTTTTATTATTATTATTATTTTTTTTAAATAAACCTTTATTTATAAACTGCAACATGTACAAACAGCTGAGAAACAATAATCAAAATAAGTATGGTGCCAGTATGCTGTTTTTTTCCCAATAAAATACTGGAAAGGATAGAAATGTAGTTTGTCTCTTTTATCCGATTATTAATCGAAGTAATAATCGACAGATTAATCGATTATCAAATTAATCGTTAGTTGCAGCCCTAGTTGAAACTAACTCTTATTAGCGTGCGTGACTTTGAGAGACTTTTGAGGATGAATTGTAGTGTTACAGTTTTGTATAGAGATAGCAGTACCGTTAGTCCAGAAGCTTCACGGTCCAGGAGGACCAACCCAATTAGGAACCAGTACTAAAAAATACCGGTACTCGGTATAGATTTCTCAAATAATTTAACTCAAAGTAAGATTTGTTAAAAACATGGAAACACCTTAATCTGATCGTGTTTGGCTTTTGAAAAATCCGGTTAACACACCTAGATTATGTGATTCGAAACCCGTTTGCTCTGGCCTTGTAGGTGTTATCAGTGTGCCAATCACTGTGGAGGACCGACTCGTCAGTCTTTACCACACAAGCGAAGAAGAACAACCTAGTAGTTGGGGAGAAGTGTTTACGCTAACAAGCATACAAATTAAACACATAGAAGCTGAAATAAATCAATATTTTTTAGTTATATAATATAAAAACCTACAAGTTTAATAAGTGTCAGGATGTTCTCAAAGAAAACACTAAATGTGTTACCTGACACCAGCACATCCTGGCCAGAGAGACAGATGAATAAAAACCTCTAAACAACGATATTTTGACACTAAAACTTGTTTGTATACACAATGGAATTAATGCAGGGTAAAAACAATAAGTATGTTTTGTTATTCAGTAGACAACAATAATAAATAGTGGTAGATCGCATGACTTCAAAACAGCATTGATCACATTCATTCAGCTCATCCACAACATCCTTATTCATACTTTTAGTAATGTAAGAATTAAACGTCCAAATACAACAATTGAGACAGCACATGTAAATTAGCAATTTACAATAATTCCCTGCTGAGTTTTTCTTGATAGTAAATAGTAGAAGCAGTTAACCAAAATAGTGATCTTCTGATGATCATAACAACCACAAATGTCATTTAAACATATTAAAACATTAGAAACAGCAGCAAATAGCAGTGGAAAGTTCTCGTTATCGGTTCGATCTGCAGCTTGAAAGCTAATAGCTCTTCCATGTAGCATGTAGCATTTTCTTCCGTTATTATTCCCACATAGCTAAACAAGCTGAAATGACCACTATGGGCTACCAGTGTACAAGAGGCACAAGAGGTGTGAAAATAGAAGTAACCAAATTATTTAAGAAAACAAACTAATTTAGTGCATAGAAAAGTACTGATTGACAAACCCGACCAGTGTGTGGAGACATTTTGGGTTTGACTGTAAGGTCCCATGCTGAGAATTTTGATGACTTCCAGACAGCATTCAACCACAGGCGCTGGCAGCAGTCCTTATGGCGACACTGACTCTTATTTTGGAGTGCAGCGTTGAGGTTAACATAGGGATGAGCAGGGCAGCGACCATAAACCACCATGACCGCAATGTACCACTGTAAGGAACACAGCTCTCGTATTGCTCATAACTACCTTAACCCAATACAATACATGATTGTTTTAAACTAACGGTGCATATTTTCAATGGTGGATCATTACATATTCTAAAAAAAAATACGGCAGTTTAAAACTAAATTGAAAAGATTGTGAACGAATGTGGAGCATTGTCAGTGTAACATTTAATTTCTGTCTCTACATGGAGGGGTTGTGTGGGTGCGCGCGCAAATGTTGTCCTTTGCAAGAGACAGACAGAGAGATGACGGTATATTGTCATAAGAAACATCCATCCATCCATTTTGTACCGCTTGTCCCTCTCGGGATCGCGGGGGTGCTGGAGCCTATCCCAGCTGCAAACGGGTGGAAGGTGGGGACGTGGGTACACCCTGGACAAGTTGCCACCTCATCGCAGGGCCAACACAGATAGACAGACAAGATTCACATTCACATTCATACACTAGGGCCAATTTAATGCATGAACGCCATTCTTCCTTGGTGTTTTGTTTGGGACAGTGCACATGTTTGTACAACACCAGTACCAGATGCAGACCAACCGACTTCTACAAAATCATATTGTCTTTCCTAGACTTAAATTTTGGCTTTTTGGAGAATAACTGTAAGTTAGTGCTATTTAACTGGCGGTCCCGGGGGCCAAATTCGGCACAGGAATCACCATACCGGCCCCTCGACTTCAGTTCAAAACTTTGGAGACAAACATTTTTGCAGCAAATTCCTAAAAACACTAGATTGCTCCTGTTGTATCGAGTTACTTGCAGATCCTTGCATTGACATTTTAACCTTGCATAGAACACTGGGGTTCGAACTTGTGATCTAACTAACTGAGGTGTTTCTTAAGGCACTAATTTAATTCCTTTCCTTTTTGGCAGTCATTTGGGGTTTTCAAACTGGTGGCCCAAGAGTTTAGTTAAAAAAAAACTTGTGAGAGACTCACATTTTTGCAGCCGATTCTTTAAAAAGTTCTGTCATAGAGATGAGAGATTCCATTGAAAATGAGATGCTGCATCTCAAGGGGTTATCCCAAATAAATAGAATTGACCTTTGACTAGGTTTTGTGCACAGCGTTCCTGTAACCGAAAAAATAAATACACCAAAATCAAATGTCTACAGTAGAAGACACTGGTTCTCCGTTTAAATTTGTTTTAACGACAATTGGATTTGATTAAATATTTGTGGTTCCTGATTTGATTCAGGGACGATCTCAAACTGCAGATGAAGTTTCATTTATGTATAAATGAACTATGGACACAAACGAGCAAGTAAACAACAATTAATGGCCAATGCATTCACATATTTAAAGAAAGTGCAACCAACACTTTAGGTTGAATTAACAATAGGAAACATTCTCTGCTCACGTTTTAAACAGTCAAACAATTTCAATAAAACTACATTAACAAACATTTTAAGACTAGCTTTACCTGCTTAATAAAGTTTCCCAACCCGGGCATAGAGTATCTGTTCTCCACCCTGGTGTTGTCGATGACGGGCAGCGCCCCAGGTGTGCAGAAGTATGTATGCCCCTCATCCCTGTTGATAGCGTAGGGCCTTTGCTTCCTAATTCTCATAGCCTCCTTCACCCATCTTTTGTATTTATTATTTATTGTATATTTCTTTCTAATCAAATGACTTCTCCTTGTGTTCTGGAAATCAGTTTGTAGCCCTAACTTGCTCCACTGTGACTTCTATTGTGTGGTCGCGTCTTTTGTGGCTTGAAGTTGTGTTGCAGCTTTAAGTATTATTTTATTATTGAGTTGTGTCGTTTAAAGTCCTTATTTTTAAAAGTGCTGAACTTCATATAAAGTCTGCCGTTCTTAAATCCAATGTTTTCCTTTTTCTAGTATCAATAAAATTGAAGGATTCACTTTTAAAACGATCTTGGATTGATACCTATCTTGCAGAAGGCACATTTGCCAAGCACAGATTGATGTACTTTAAATTTAGGAATAACAATTGATCTATCCCTATATCTATCAATCGTTACACCCCTTGGCATCTAATCAATTCTGTATATAATAAACCATAGTGGTGTGAATCTTTGGGCACCTAATAATTTGATTCTATTCAGAGTCGATTTTTTATTCAACACAATTCTTCATTCAAACCGATTATCGCAATGTATTCATTTGGTATAACAATTGTAATGAAACTTTTTCAAAACAAGTTACAGGTTAGAAAAGCTCCTTCTGGTTGCAGAGAGATGGCCAAAAATCGTGTTTTTGAAAGTTGATTCTTTAAAATACACATACATACATACATACATACATACATACATACATACATACATACATACATACATACATACATACATACATACATACATACATACATACATACATATATATATATATATATATATATATATATATATATATATATATATATATATATATATATATATATATAAAAAATATATATATATATATATATATACACACATACATATATATATATATACACACACATATATACACTACCGTTCAAAAGTTTGGGGTCACATTGAAATGTCCTTATTTTTTAAGAAAAAGCACTGTACTTTTCAATGAAGATAACTTTAAACTAGTCTTAACTTTAAAGAAATACACTCTATACATTGCTAATGTGGTAAATGACTATTCTAGCTGCAAATGTCTGGTTTTTGGTGCAATATCTACATAGGTGTATAGAGGCCCATTTCCAGCAACTATCACTCCAGTGTTCTAATGGTACAATGTGTTTGCTCATTGGCTCAGAAGGCTAATTGATGATTAGAAAACCCTTGTGCAATCATGTTCACACATCTGAAAACAGAATAGCTCGTTACAGAAGCTACAAAACTGACCTTCCTTTGAGCAGATTGAATTTCTGGAGCATCACATTTGTGGGGTCAATTAAACGCTCAAAATGGCCAGAAAAAGAGAACTTTCATCTGAAACTCGACAGTCTATTCTATACACATATATATATATTTATTTTTTTTGAAAATTAAGAATTAATTTAAAATCTGGAAGAATTACACTGGCGATTAGATTATTTTGTGCACCCCTAAAACCATACAAAAGGGAGAGGAGCAACAACTTTAGATGAAGCACATTTGAGCATTCTACTCATTTTCACTATGAGTGACACCCTAACAAAAAAAGACGTATCGTATAGAATTTTTCTATTTGTGATCCAACTGATTGACTGTAAGAGTAAGAGTAAAATGTATCCGACCGGAAAACAATTGCCAAGTAGTAACTGTGTGAAATACAGACCAATATAAAAATGTAACTTAACAGCCATTAATATCCATTAAGGCATGGTTGTAAATCAAGGAAGCAAAATAGACAAAAAATAAAATAAAAAAGACAGAGTGGTGACAAATTTGTGCATATCAGCACAGAATGTATTTCTCAAGAAAATACTCAAAAGCCAAAGTTTGCCCTGCCCTCTTTTCAATTGCACATCCACTTTTAATTTTGGCTCAAGCACACAAGCCTACTTTGTGAAATAAGCTATCCAAGTTAGCATCATTCGGCTTCAAAAATTCTATGGATAAATAATATGACCGCATGAGCGAGATAACCAGGGTATTTGTTGCCCTCTTTTTCAATCGGCCGTACTGATCATTATCTACAGGCAGTCAAGTGACGTATTCTCATGAAAAGGGATTTTCAATCGGAGGCATGCAGCAGCAAAATAAAATGATTTGCACCTATTTGAGCTCAGTGCACATGTGCAAGGTTCTATGATGTTGCATTAAAAAGGTGAATACTGGTGCAGCAAATTCTTGCACCAGACACCCTGGAAACACTCTGCAAGGACGGGAAAAAAAAAACATCGGCTTCAACACATCGCGCCACCCCGAAACGCGGCCATGACAGATTTACAGGTACAGTTTGCCAAATCCACCTTGAACATATACCGTATTTTCCGCACCATAAGCCGCCCCGTGTTGTAAGCCGCACCTTCAATGAATGGCATATTTCAAAACTTTGTTTACCTATTAGCCGCCCCGTGTTATTAGCCGCACCTACGCTACGCTAAAGGGAATGTCAAAAAAACAGTCAGATAGGTCAGTCAAACTTTTATAATATATTACAAACCAGCGTTCTAACAACTCTGTTCACTCCCAAAATGTAATGTGCAAATGTGCAATCACAAAAATAGAAACACTCAAAATAGTGCAGAGCAATAGCAACATCAATAACTCAACGTTGCTCATACGTTAGTGTCACACAACACACAAAATAAACATTTAAAGCTCACTTTCTGAAGTTATTACTCATCCACAAATCCCTCGAATTATTCTTCTTCGGTGTGCTTCACTTGTTTTTTGACACCATCTGTGATGTGGACGCGCATGCAGTCATAGATCAACAGGGACGGAGCTGCGTGAAAAAAGTCACCCGGTCTCTTCGCTCATTTTTTCTTCATCCATCCATCCCTTCGAGTTAGCTTTTATGATGACGCCGCCTGGAAAGTTCTCTTTTGGCAAGGTCTTCCTTTTTAATATCACCGTGGGTGGAAGTTTCTGGCCGTTAGCACGGCAAGCTAGTACCACAGTGAAGGACGACTTCTCATTCCCTGTGGTGCGAATATTCACCGTACATGTTCCCGTTGTATCCACAGTGCGGTTCACATGAATATCAAAAGTCAGTGGAACCTTGTACGCATGTCTCTTAGTAGGAGCCATTTTGTGGTCTTTACAGAAACACACAAATGAAATTAAACGTAATATCCGCGCGCTTCTTCTTCTACGGGGGCGGGTGCTCACCTTGGCGGTTGCTTACAGTAGAAGAAGAAGCGCTTCCTCTTCTATGGGGGCGGTTGCTTACCGTAGAAGAAGAAGCGCTTCCTCTTCTACGGGGAAAAAAGATGGCGGCTGTTTACCGTAGTTGCGAGACCTAAACTTTATGAAAATAAATATTAATATTAATCCATATATAAGGCGCACCGGGTTATTAGCCGCGCTGTCAGCTTTTGAGAAAAATTGTGGTTTTTAGGTGCGGCTTATGGTGCGGAAAATACGGTAAGTTAGAATTATCGGTCTCCATCCATCCATTTTCTACCGCTTGTCCCTTTTGGGGTCAAGTAGCAGAAAGTTAGTGGTATCGGCTTCAACAAATATATTGTGCATTCATTATACTTTTGTGTGTTAATGTGGTAATAAATGTTAAATTTGTTTGATAATAAAATCAGATTTTATGATTTAACATTTACCACTGAGCTGATAATGATAACGGTGTTATCCAGTTGCTATATCTTGGTTTGTTTACACTTCTAGGTCTTACTTGCCAGTTTGGATTCATTTCAGTTTGTCGTAGTTGTGCCAGTCTTGTCTGTTGTTGAGCCCTGCCAAGTGTTTATAGTGTAAGTATTGTACTTATCACACACCAGCTGTTTGATTGTAACGTGCATCTTAATTGTATTTATGATTGGAAATATTTGGAGGTGTTGAAATCGCCATGTAAAATCGCCAATGCTAATCAGTAGCACTTATAAGGCATATCCAATGTAAATTAGCATCAAACTGGCTTGAAAAGTAGAGCCTTTCTTTTGAGCATGATCTATGTGGCGTGATTTCTCTGTTAGCATGGAAAATTGCAACATTACCTGGAGGCTGTCCGCAACGAATACGCCCGTTTGCTCGCCAATTGTTTAGCCGGTCCAGAGTCAGCAACCGGACGTGACATCACGTGCAATCAAGGTATCAAAAATTGCTACCGTTTGAATTTACGTGAATCATCACTCTGTAAAACGTACTGAATTCGGTAACTGTTCCGATTTACCTGTAACAGAACTGTGTGGGAAAAGAACCATCTTTCTAGGAATGGAGCAAATTTGTCGTAAATAAAAGTAAATAGTATGGCTAATTTGAGCTGGCACTGAATTTGTAAATATTTGCCAGCTGAGGGACATTATACGTATTTCACAGAAACATCGATACAGGTGAATTAACTCTCTGACAAACACACGCACACACACAACCAGACACAGCAGTCATGAGAGAAATGCAAACATCAAGCTGACGGTTCTTGCTTGTGGCTGTTTACCAGTCTGGTTCTAACTGTCACTCATCCAAGACCATCGCATGCATACGGTAAGTGGAAAGACACAGATACACATAATTATATTTGAATACTCGGCACAGTTTTCCCATTCACACGTCAATGCTGGATGGGAGTTGTTTAGTCCAACTAAATCATTATTTATACTGTGCCACTCTTGATTTCTGGAATTCTGGCCTTCAAGCGGTAAGAGGACAGGCAGCTCTGTGCAGAAGGACACAACACAATAGAGTCCAAACACAAGTAACAACTTCAAAGCCAATGAGACTGCAGCAGCAGAATTTTAATAACCCTGACAATCCAAGCCCCTGAACCGGAAATGTGCGCGTGTGTATTGGTGTTGAAATAAACTTTGCACTAGACAAGAATGACATTCTATCTGTGGCACGAGCAACAGAGACACACAGAGACACACACACACACACACACACACACACACACACACACACACACACACACACACACACACACACACACACACACACACACACACACACACACACACACACACACACACCCACACCCACACCCACACACACACTTACAGGCAGACACAGGAAAAGAGAAGGGCCTTTGTTGCTCACCTGCTGGACTTCTGTCTCTCCGTTTGATGTCTTCTCGGTATACACAAAGGAGTTGAAAATCTTCTGCAGAGAGAGAGTGAAAACAAGACAGTTCTGTTAGATCAATATTAGGAACCAATCTCCATTTGGCCCACTGGCTAATAATCTTTTTATTGAGAGAAATGTTTGTGTCGGATTTGTTTTTTTTCATCAGTGGTGATATTGTATTTCAGCTTTGACAGATATGCAACTAGTGGGGCGATCAATATGAGCACGTCATAGTCCAACATTACATGTATTCAACTCTTAGCCAACGTGGAAAATCCAGTCTAACCAGGCGCATGGGTAGGCTGAGCTGCATACCTTACATGTTTATTACACCTACACCAATTCCATCGTTGAAGTCTCATTCTAATCTTTAATGTCTGTCATTTGTTTTTCACCCTAACATCCCATTGACTACGTTTCCATACAAGAAATGAGTCTGATTTCTCAAATAATTATGCTCAAAATAAGCATTATACAACATATGGAAACATCTGATCGTGTTTGGCTTTTGAAAAGTTGAACTAACACATCTAGATTACCGGTATGTGATTAAAAGCCAGATCTCTCAAGTTGTTGTTTGGTGCCAGAGGGGACCCTTCGTCCGCGCATGCGCCAGTCTCAACTTGCAGGATATAACCCTGAAGCAGATCCCATTCAATAAAAACATAGGCAAAAACTGGAATGAAGAGGAGACTGTATATTTGCTGCACAAATTAAAAGAGCAGAACATTTTGAAGTGCATCAATAGGAGAAAAACAAATAAGATTTATTTAATGAGGTAGCTAAGGAAATGGAAAGGGTCAGCATTATTTGAATTTCAGAACAAATACCAGTGAGATAATGGAAGAGAATGAAGCGGTATATTACAAGGCAAATAAGAAAGCATACACAAATCTCCTCACGCTACATTTGAACTGATTGGCAATAACTTTGTATTCCGCACAACTGGCAAGCTTATACAGAACAATAGCAACCCTAATTTGAAGCGGTATTGCGGTACACACAGTGTTTTCCTTCGGACTTAAAACTCTATCCATCAGTCCACAGAGCTTATTAAATGAACTTTGAAACATTAAATTTTTTCGTTACTGTCCAAAAATTCATTCAAAACAACTCTCTCCCACTTTTATTTGCTTTGGACCCGTATTCAGCTACTTTGAGACCCTCTTATTTTTTAAATTTGTATTAACAGAATAAGATAAAAAGACAGGTTTACTGCCCTTCACCCAAACCACCCACCCACACTCCTGAATCACATCCATTCATCCACTCATCCAAGTATTGTGACAGGAAAGCGAAATACAAAAGAAAAAGAAAGAAAAAAAATACAAATACAAATAATAAACAACTGGCGGACATGAATAACTAAATGAAATAATACTAAACAAAATCAATAGATAAAGCTCAGTTTACAAAACAGGTACAAGATAGCAAAATAATAAAGCACATCTTGGGAAAGTATGCCAAGCTACCGCTCTAATTTCAGTAAATAGATATTCCATTTATTTTCATGTTCAGATATTCTGTTATTTGTTGCAGCAATCGTTTCTAATATATGCTGATAATGAACTATAAGTGTTTCGTACATAAATCTGATCAAATTTTAGCTTTAAAAATAAAAAGTTTTACACAACAAAATGATCATATTCAAAAAGTAAGCAGTTATCGCCAAAAACACATACAAAATATTCTGTGGTGTGATTCGTAAAACCATATCCATAGACCTTAGCCATGACTGTACACTGACCTAAGACCTTCTTGGTAGTAGTCTCATGTTTGTGGCTCAATCTTGATAATGTCTGCTATTTAACATCAGCATAGCCATTAGAGACGCAATATTTCTTGTCTGTGCCACTATTACTGCAGACATCAGGTATAACAAGAGCTGCGCTGTTGACTAGTGAGCAAAGATGCTTTGTTTTAGTGTGACATCATAGATCATCTGGAAAAGTAATACATTTATCCGCGATAAAAAGGAAATAAGCGCCCCCCAGAGTACGGAAGGCACACGGCGTATGACAAATAGTTGCATTTGACATTGTGCATGGATACTGGGAATTCACATGTAGGTGTGAAAATACAACAACAACAAAATTATTCAAGAAATCAAACTAATTTAGTGCATGCAAGTCATAGTATCTCACAGAGAATAGAACAATATTTTAATGGTACTGTATAAACACAGCAAGTTGTTCAAATCGACAAATATGTTTCAATAACATCAGCAACAGTCTATATTGATTTGATTAAGCTCACAGGTTTGCTTCCGGTGGAATAACTGCATTCATAAACACTGTATATTTTGCATACTCAATGAGAACTCACATTTAGTTGATTGTGTGACACAGATATACTGTAAAATACATGTGCCAATACTGTATAGCAGTAGCTAAGCAGGTGTTTTACTGTAAGCAGGTCCAGTGCACACAAAGACTTAAATTGTCAGATTCCCAACACTGCAGCCTTTTTCTTCTGCTATACTGTAACGGCCTTGTTCACACTGCAGGTCAATTCCGAGTGTTTCATTTTCGACCAAGGCCTCTTTTGTATGTGGAAATAAATCGGATATATATGAGATTCGTCTTCAATGTGAACGCTCCCACGCTCAGGTCGCATTCATCCATAATTATTCGGCAAAATAGACGGTAACAGAATAAATAGCTTAAATCAGAGCAGAAAACAGGTGAAAATAATATGTTTTAGAAACTTAACTGAAAGTTTTAGTACTCCTATCTCCAACTGTAAAACTGCCAGGGCCAAAATACTTGTCCACTTCCTTCTTAATCTTCTACGCGCAATAATTTGGTTCAGAAAATGTTGAGCTTGATTGCACAAAAAACTTGAAATTGCCACAAAAGTCCCAGTACTGAGACCGACTAGAGTGGAAGTCATGTTTACCTCCGTAAACAATGCAGTGTGTGCGACGTCACGATGTCATGTCCGCATGTAGGCCAGATTGCATTCACATTAGAAATCAAATTTTTATTTGTAATGTGAACGGCCACTCAAAAGATCGGATTTGACAAAAAAATTATAATTGGACATCCGACTGTCTCACAGGATGCAGTCAGAAGTTTGTTTTTGTTTTTTAATAGTCAAAAGCATATTAATCTGGCCATGCACGAGCTATGGAACTGCACATTTGCGCTTTCCTTTACTCAAACAGAGAGGTAGCATGCAGAACTAATAAACAGGGCTAGCCTCTGCATTTCCCGCCCTACCTGGTCCAGCGATACCACTCACCCGCTAATGCGGGGCATGGCGGGGGCGACGTGTGGCAAGTCTCATTCATTTGAATCCCACAGCCAACACGCTGTGTGAATGTGAAAGCCAGAGCAGGCTAAACTGACAATTATGGATGCAAAGATGTGACAGAAAAGCCCTCCAAACACATTGGTTTGCTTCCCCTAGCAGCAAGATCCATTGCAGCAGCACAGAAATAAGACAATAAAGCCAAATCGTTGATTCACTGGACCAGGGGTCGGCAACCCAAAATGTTGAAAGAGCCATATTGGACCAAAAATAAAAATAAAAAAATCCTTTGGCAGCTGCAAAAAATGAAAAGCCTTATATAAGTCTTATAATGAAGGTAACATATGGTGTAAGTGTTTATATTAGCTATTAACTATCAAAATGACTATGTTTCGCAGGCTGACGCAAATCTTCGTTGACAGAAATGTTGAAATTTAATATTAATTCTACACATTTTTGTAACACTGGAAAACATTAGTACAACGGAGGCTTCTCAGAGGGTGAGATCCTGGAAATTACTGGATTAGAATGGCCAAAGTTATAGATGTGTGTGTCCAAGTTAAAGGAAACGGCAGGCTGTCTTCTTCTAATACATTTATTACAATCTTTACAAGCTAGGTAACGTTTGCTGTCGTCTTTAACGACATGTCACACAAACAACTGTCAGAAATGCAGCCAATATTACATACAGATAATTAAGTAGACCGAGGACATAGGAAAATTAAATTAGCTCAAATATACCTACAAACGAGGCATAATGATGCAGTATGTACATACAGCTGGCCTAAATAGCATGTTAGCATTGATTAGCTTGCAGTCATGCAGTGACCAAATATGCCTGATTATTACTCCACACAAGTCAGTAAAATCAACAAAGCTCACCTTTGTGCATTCACACACAGCATGAAACGTTTGTTGGACAAAATGAGACAAACGAGTGGCATAAAACACGTCTTTCAGTGGCAGCGTCGGAGAAAGTTGTACATGTAAACAAACTACGGTGTGTTCAAGGACCGCCGAAATTAGTAGGACAAAACGGCGCTCGCCAAATCCTCTCATCAGTGAAGCATGTTTCATAATAAACAGTGGGATTTCTAATAATTATGAAGGTTTGTGTCATGTTTGTTCTCTTACAGAAACAATATTAAAACAAAAATTCGATTTTTTTCCACCATCTTTTCCATTTTCATACATTTTTGAAAAAGCTCCAGGGAGCCACTAGGGCGGCGCTAAAGAGCCGAATGCGGCTCGCCGACCTCTGCACTAGACAGATGTGATATGCAGAAGACGCCCGCAAAGGTTCTAATAAAACACATTTAAACAGATTTACTTGGTTTATTTACCATTTATAATTTTTTATTTTAGTATTTATTTATGGACCCCCATGCACCACCAACACAAATACATACTCAACACCTGTCACTCAAGGGACCTTGGAATTGCCCCAACACTACATGGCGCCCCTACTTAAAAGTAGGGATGTCGGCCGATAATATCGGCAGTCCGATATTATCGGCAGTCCGATATTATCGGCCGATAAATGCTTTACAATGTAATATCAGAAATTATTGGTATCTGTTTCAAAAAGTTAAATTTATGACTTTTTAAAACGCCGCTGTGTACACGGACGTAGGGAGAAGTACAGAGCGCCAATAAACCTTAAAGGCACTTTCTTTGCGTGCCGGCTCTATCACATAATATCGACGTTTTTTCACACACAAGTGAATGCAGGGCATACTTGGTCAACAGCCATACAGGTCACACTGAGGGTGGACGTATAAACAACTTTAACACTGTTACAAATATGCGCCACACTGTGAACCCACACCAAACAAGAATGACAAACACATTTCGGGAGAACATCCGCACCGTAACACAACATGAACACAACAGAACAAATACCCAGAACCCCTTGCAGCACTAACTCTTCCGGGGCGCTACAATATACACCCCCCGCTACCTCCTACCCCCCCACCTCAACCCCGCCCCCCCCCAACCTCCTCATGCTCTCTCAGGGAGAGCATGTCCCAAATTCCAAACTGCTGTTTTGAGGCATGTTTAAAAAAATAATGCACTTTGTGACTTCAATAATAAATATGGCAGTGCCATGTTGGCATTTTTTTCCATAACTTGAGTTGATTTATTTTGGAAAAGCTTGTTACATTGTTTAATGCATCCAGCGGGGCATCACAAAAAAATTAGGCATAATAATGTGTTAATTCCACGACTGTATATATCGGTATCGGTTGATATCGGAATCGGTAATTAAGAGTTGGACAATATCGGAATATCGGCAAAAAAGCCATTATCGGACATCTCTATTTAAAAGTAATGTTAAAATCTTGTCTTGTTCTCGTCAATCCAATAAATATTGTGCATCGTCTCGTCTCGTGAGATAAGTGTACATCGCTAGTTCTAACTGATTTTGTAAACTAATTTCATCAACTCTTATGAAGGAAATATGACCTAAATATACTGACAAAAGCACTTGAAAAGACAAAACATAAGAATAAACACATTGATACACATCATGTTGAATGTACAGGAACAAGCAAAAACAAATAGTTACTACTTAAACTAATAAGGAAAAAGAAGATAAGGTGGTGAAATATGCATTGGTATAGGAAGAAATAACTGTTTATTAAATCAGCAATGCTAAAAAACATATGTAACAAATCCAAGAGAGAAACCCCTGCTTTTGATTAGCTACAGGTTAGCCGTATTCTCCCCAGTGCCTCCAGTGTTTGTTGTTGGAGCTACTCTGTGGTTTTCACAGCTATGGAGCAGGAGCATGGAGCCAGGCAGGAATGCTCGCCTCTGAAACCTGAGAGGTCTGATGTAGCCAGGGCCAGTGTGGGCCCGTGGCCTCCAATGACCCATAATCAAACACTGACTTGTGCACATATGTTCAAAGAGAGAGAAACACTACATATACTCCAGACTGGCCCATGACTTCCTGCTTACAACTTTATATGGTTCAACACAACATAGTAAAAAAAAATATTAAACATTGTTTAAATCATGATGTCATTTACATTAATGGAATGTCCTTAATTTCCCTCAGAGGAGTATCCATTCCTCCCTCTAGTTTCTATATCGTTGATTAGGGTAGCGTAACTGGCTCATGACTTCAGGTACGAGCTGGGATAAACCTTGGACTGGCCACCAGTCAATCATAGAGAGCGTAGAGACAAAACCATTCATACACACTAGAGATGTAGCGATAAACAGTATAATGATAACCATTAACCGCAGTAATACGCCCGATGGTTCGTATTACCAATATGATTTTTTTTTTTTATAACAGTGATTGATAGCTGCACTTTGATAAACTCATGGACTGATTGGCGCCAGCTCATTAGCTTAAATGCTAACATGAAAACTAGAGTCATTAACATATTTCCCTATTAAGAAACAACATACCTCAATCTAAACACATATGAACACATTGCTGTCTGAGCAAGTAGGCTATTCAATTGTGCACATTGAACCTACAAGCTGTGCTCTCTTAGAACACAGTGATAGTTCTATACTCAGAGGAATACCAGACTGAGGTGTTTTTTGGACCGCTAAACAGAGTAGGACGCCGCAACACCTGTCAGAAATAATACATAATCATAGATTGCATTTCTTACACTTTTCATTTAAATAAATCTTTAAGTGCTACAGTACACACCAATATTTTAAACAATAAACGTTTAGCAATAAAACAGGTAAAATACTAACACTAAATGTATACATCAGACAAAACATGCACAATAGTGGGTTTCCTAACAGTGTGTCTATTTATGTTAGGTATTTTAGTTGGTTATTCAAAATAAAGATAACTGAAAAGATTTCAGTGTGTAAATAATTAGTTTTTGAGTATATTCAATAATACTGCGATAATATTGATGACCTTAATCATTTTAGTCAGAATAACTGGGGTATTAAACTTTTGTTTTATCCCTAATACCCACATTCACACTTCTAGACAATTTAAAGTCTCCAATAAGTCTAGCATGCATGTTATTGGAATGTAGAAGAAAGATGATGATCGTGAATCTCTTCACTTTAAGTGCAAATTATCCATCCATCCATCCATTTACTACCGCTCTTTCCCTATCTCAGCTACAATCGGGCGGAAGGCGGGGTACACCCTGGACAAGTCGCCACCTCATCGAAGGGCCAACACAGATAGACAGACAACATTCACACTCACATTCACATACTAGGGCCAATTTTTAGTGTTGCCAATCAACTTATCCCCAGGTGCATGTCTTTGGAAGTGAGAGGACGCCGGAGGGCCCGTAGGGAACCCACGCAGTCACGGGGAGAACATGCAAACTCCACACAGAAAGATCCCGAGCCCGGGATTGAACTCAGGACTACTCAGGACCTTCGTATTGTGAGGCAGACACACTAACCCCTCTTCCACCGTGCTGCCCAAGTGCAAATTAATTACAGTAAATATGTATGGTATTTTTTCTGAGGGACTTATTGTTAAGTGCAAATTAATTACAGTAAATATGAATGGTATTTTTCTGAGAGACTTATTGTTAGCATACATATCGTATTTTTCGGAGTATAAGTCGCACTGGAGTATAAGTCGCACCGGCCGAAAATGCATAATAAAGAAGGAAAAAACATAAGTCGCACTGGAGTATAAGTCGCATTTTTTGGGGAAATGTATTTGATAAAACCCAACACCAAGAATAGACATTTGAAAGACAATTTAAAATAAATAAAGAATAGTGAACAACAGGCTGAATAAGTGTACGTTATAGGAGGCATAAATAACCAACTGAGAACGTGCCTGGTATGTTAACGTAACATATTATGGTAAGAGTCATTCAAATAACTATAACATACAGAACATGCTATACGTTTACCAAACAATCTGTCACTCCTAATCGCTAAATCCTATGAAATCTTATACGTCTAGTCTCTTACGTGAATGAGCTAAATAATATTATTGGATATTTTACGGTAATGTGTTAATAATTTCACACATAAGTCGCTCCTGAGTATAAGTCGCACCCCAAACTATGAAAAAAACTGCGATTTATAGTCCGAAAAATACGGTATCTATTGTTAGTGCAGTCAGACATGATGAAACACAGTGATTTTATTGTGAAGGCCGGAAGTGTTTGACAACAGTGCTGTTGTGTAGTACATCCTGAATTATGGCTGCCGTCTTAAAGGCCTACTGAAATGAATTTGTTTTATTTAAACAGGGATAGCAGATCTATTCTATGTGTCATACTTGATCATTTCGCGATATTGCCATATTTTTGCTGAAAGGATTTAGTATAGAACAACGACGATAAAGATTGCAACTTTTGGTATCTGATAAAAAAAAGGCTTGCCCCTACCGGAAGTAGCGTGACGTAGTCAGTTGAACATATATGCAAAGTTCCCTATTGTTTACAATGATGGCCGCATGAAGTGAGAGAGATTCGGACCGAGAAAGCGACAATTTCCCCATTAATTTGAGCGAGGATGAAAGATTTGTGGATGAGTAAAGTGCAAGTGAAGGACTAGTGGGGAGTTGAAGCTATTCAGATAGGGAAGATGCTGTGAGAGCCGGGGGTGACCTGATATTCAGCTGGGAATGACTACAACAGTAAATAAACACAAGACATATATATAGTCTATTAGCCACAACACAACCAGGCTTATATTTAATATGCCACAAATTAATCCTGCATAAAAACACCTGCGTGTTTGTTACGCTAGCTCCTAGCTCCTCTGCTAGCTCCTAGCTCCATAGAACACGCCAATACAATTCAAACACCTGATCAACACACACAATCACTCAGCCCAAAAGACCGTTCACCTAACCCAAGGTTCATAAAGCTTATATATTTTAAAAAAAAGTTACGTACATACGCAAAAAAAAGTTGCGCACATACGGTCAAGCGATCAAATGTTTAGAAGCCAAAGCTGCATACTCACAGTAGCACGTCTGCGTCTTTGTCATCCAAATCAAAGTAATCCTGGTAAGAGTCTGTGTTGTCCCAGTTCTCTACAGGCGTCTGTGTATCGAAGTCAAAAGTCCTCCTGGTTAGAGTCTCTGTTATCCGAGTTCTTCCATCTTGACTGCATCTTTCGGGAATGTAAACAAAGAAGCGCCGGCTGTGTACTGTTGTTGCTGACTACGTTCGAAAAATACGTCCATTTCGCACCGACAACTTTCTTCTTTGCTTGCTCAGCTTCCTTCTCCATAATGCAATGAACATGATTGGAACAGATTCACGAACACAGATGTCCAGAATACTGTGGAATTATGAAATGAAAACAGAGCTTTTTCGTATTGGCTTCAATGTGGAAGGCATGCCCGTGTTCGCCGGGCTACGTCACGCGCATACGTCATCCTCGGAGGCGTTTCGAACCGGAAGTTTAGCGGAAAATTTAAAATGTCACTTTATAAGTTAACCCGGCCGTATTGGCATGTGTTATAATGTTAAGATTTCATCATTGATATATAAACTATCAGACTGCGTGGTCGGTAGTAGTGGGTTTCAGTAGGCCTTTAAGTAAAGAGTGATGGACCCACTGTCATGAATATGCATTTGCAAATAAAGGGTCTGAAATTAAAGAAACCAAAACAATAAATGTAAGTTAAAAAAACAACTTGTCTGTGTTAATGCAGATACAAGTGCCACTAACACATTAATGCTAGTCCACTAGTGACGAGTCAAACAATAGAGAAGCATCGATGCATTATGAAACATAAGGAGTGATACTGTGTCCCTCGATACCTTGATGTTTGTGTCACTTTAAGAAATAAACTATGTGACCAATACAGCTGTTATTTGACTGTGAGGCGCTCACGAGTGACATGTCGTACTAAAAGAAGTTAGAGAATTGGTGTGCCCAAGTGTGCGACCATTTTGATCTTATAGCGCTAATTAAGGTAAATGTTGTTCTTTACATGTTTACTATTTGGCTCATTGACCAGAGTTGTGCATTTCATTATATTTTCTGTACATCGTTTTGTTTTTTAAAAACTATATGTATTTGCTATAACTATGATCTTATTTGCAAGTCAAATGTAGTGTTTTTTTTAAATCAGCTTGTGCCACTATGAAACCCCAACCCAATATCAGTGCAGTACCAGTACGGCAAGTGAGTGTGAGCGTCATTTACCCATCACCAATATACCATTACAAATTAAATGTTTTAAAAGCATTTTTCAGCGTCTTTAATGACCATTCAGTTGTATTTTTGTTTATTTGGTTTTATTTAAATCAGAACTCATCTTATTTATTAAGCAATTACCAAAGAGGAACCATCCATCTATTTTCTACCGCTTGTCCCGTTCAGGGTCGCGGAACCATTCATGAGATAAATTAATTGTACATGAGCACTGTTTTAATACAATCAAACCAAGTCCAGCCTCCAGAGGAGAATTTCAATATTACCTCTTAAAGTTAAGTTAAAGTACCACTGATTGTCACACACACACTAGGTGTGGTGAAATTACCCTCTGTATTTGACCCATCCCCTTGTTCCACACCCTGGGAGGTGAGGGGAGCAGTGAGTAGCAGCGGTGGCCGCGCTCGGGAATCATTTTGGTGATTTAACCCCCAATTCTAACCCTTGATGCTGAGTGCCAAGCAGGGAGGTAATGGGTAACGACAAAAACTCAAAAAACAATGAATGCATTGAAACTCTTCCCTATTGATGACAGAGCAATCGTTTGTCTCTCAATAGACCAGCTATTAAATCCATTTATTTTGGGTTAATCCAGGAACAGATGAGTGCTTCACAGAAATGACTCAACCTAAATGTAAACTTTAACTGCATGGAGCATAAATCTAGGTTCAATCTGACTTTGTACTTAACTACTTTTGTGGACCACATATTACCTGGTGTTTTATTATCAAGGTCAAATAGGCAGATGATGGAATGAAACCAGTCCTGTACAGGGAATCCTTTTAATTGGGTCTAGCTCCTCAGATGCCAGGCTCTCATGGGAATAGCATGAACTCCCTTAGGAGATTAGTTTCCTTTCAAGTGATTTGTATTCTCTTTGTGGTCGAGCTATGTATATATTCCACTGATAATATCACCTATAGAGTAACAAGTAGGTACCAGATATGATTTCTGAGAGGGTGTGGACTGTGGACAGACTGAAAGAAACGGATCATGAGGGATAACAACAAGGATAAAGCAGCAGAGTAATTTGGAGTTGTGCTCATGCACCCATAAACAGTAATCCTGTTTTAATGGTTGGTTAGTGAACACGTTAAAGAAAGAATGACGGGTGTATCACTTACGTGGTGCACATTTAAATGTATGTGTGAGTCGGTTTGGTGATGTGTAGACTTAACCAAATTTTGCCCACGGACTCCATTCATATGGAGACATGCACGAGCCGGATGCATGGTCAGTGCTCATGTATTACTTGGCTGACTACACTTATCAAGCACACACACATTTTCCATCAGAAATATAGAAGTGTATTGGAGACCACTGCTTTTTCCAAGGTCAATGAAAAGCTTCAAACCAATTGGACATACACGTTTCCTTCTTCTTGTTGCTGAAACTAGCTGGTGTACTGTTCAGCCTTCCTTCTTCCTTCAGTGCATGGTTTGTCCTTTTTTTTCCTTCTCCTCCATGTCTCTACCAGCCCCAAAGCCGCCTCTCTGCTCATTGCACTACAAAGGGTTTATTGGCAGGATTGCAGCATCAGAGTTTTTCCTTTCATGTGTGTGATTTCCCCCCACGATGACCCTTTGCCATTGTCATTGCTTTCTCCATACACGCTCTTTCCCAAACTCTGGACACACTATTCTTGGCACAGTCAAATTTACAGAATCAGAACACAAAAAAGTAATCACATTTTCAGAGCAAAAAATTACTTCAGCAAAACATAATTTACACCAACTTCATTACTGACTACTATTTTGGTAGGACACATCATTTCAAGTGGAAGGTTACAGTTCTATTCCAGGTTACCCCTCAAACCCTAACCCTAACCCAGGGGTCTGCAAACCTCAGCTCCAAAGCCTCCTTGTTGTGACTCCCAATGGAGAATACATTTTTCCCAACGAAGTAGGGTTGCGCAATATAGACGATATACGGTACAAATTAGATACATTTGGCCAACGATAGAACTTTTGATACTATCGTTATATCGTGATAATGTATTTTGACACATTCTAGCTTGACAGCGACATGTGTACGAATGTGTCCTCAACGCAATGTAGCATTCTTGCAGGCGACTAACGTCCCTCTGCAGTGCAAGTCACTTTTAAGTCAGCAATCCTCACTGCCAAAACAAATAAATAAACTATGTTTCTTACCAATATCATCCCTGGTGGACAAAGAATATCTAAACATGCTACACTACACAGCATAGGAAAATTAGCTAACAGGCAACCACTTACCGCAAGTTAGAGCTCTTGAATGTAAACAAAGGGGGGCGGATCGATACAAATATTGACAGTAACAATACCAAGTATAATATCATCATATGGTTGGATTAATAAAGTACTACTGATTCTAATTCTGATTAATACAGTGGTTAGATCGATATTTTTTAAATTAACTAACACATTTTATGTCGTTTTTGTTATTGTTTATAAACTCAGCAAATAAGTCCCTGGACACAGGAGGGCTTTAAGGGCAAAAACCAAATAATTTAAATCAGAGTCAGTGATTGGAAATAACTTAAATATTTCATTGATATTGTTACGCCATCCTGTGTCTGATTACAAGTGTGATAAAAAATGGAATCATTCAAAGATCTTAAAAATTTTAAGTTTTAGTATCAGCATTGGTATAAACAATACTACCCCTGTATCTACTTGCTATTGGATCGATACCTACATTTGTAGTATCGCACAAAACTAACGTAATGTATCCAAACAACAGGATAAGAAGTGTCAATGACATTTTAACAAAAGTGTAGATTGATTACAACCAAAGGTAACCAGCTATTAACAGTAAATTATCAAGCTGAATACGGTAATAATGTTTTGAGAAAATAACACCACAGGAACTGACGCAATATAAAACAACATTTGTCTGCAACAAAATTGGGAGCCTTTGTAACCCGTTTTGAAATTATTCTATCATCATTTATCCATCCATCCATTTTCAACCGCTTGTCCCTTTTGGGGTCGCGAGGGGTGCTGGAGCCTATCTCAGTTGCTTTTGGGAGGTAGGCGGGGTACACCCTGGACAAGTCGCCACCTCATCACAGGGCCAACACAGATAGACAGACAACATTCACACTCACATAAGGGCCAATTTTTAGTATTGCCAATCAACCTATCCCCAGGTGCATGTCTTCGGAGGTGGGAGGAAGCCGGAGTACTCAGAGGGAACGTACGTAGTCACGGGGAGATGCAAACTCCACACAGAAAGACCCCAAGCCCGAGGATCGAACCCAGGACCTTCGTATTGTGATCATTGATACCGCATCAAGCTGCAACTTTAATCGCAATATAGATAATAGGCCATCTCACCCATTCCTAAACCCAAGTGTGGTAAATGTGCATTTTTTCCCAGTAGGGAAAAAGACCAATATATTTTCAGAACTATACCCGCTACTTTTTTCCTACGCTTTGAACCCTGCTGTTTATAAAATGGTGCAGCAAATTTATGGCTTTTTTTCGCTGAAGGCCACAATGTTTTGTATCAAATAAATCGTTTTCAACACCGACAGAGGCACTGAAAAAGTGTTATTGTTTGTGCTCTGATGCCATCTTTTGGATGAGTTTGCTCACTGCAGGTGCTAAGGGTTGAAAATGTACTTCCTAGTTCATTCCTTGAACTTGAAGAATTCGTTCATAGCATTTCTGCTCGAAAGGACGTTTCATTCATCACTCCAAGCAACGTTTGTAAGTTTTGCAAAATAAGTTAAACAATTTATACTTACGAAACTGTCCCATGTATGATGTTTGTTGAAGTGTTTTCATGCATATTTGTACTTGCTATTGTTATGTAATATGCTAACACAATTACAAGTGTCTGTGTTAGTATTATTAACTTACAATGGCATTGTTTTTGTATTGTTTCAGTTTTGTAAATTCACCAAAACGTTGCCGTGGAGTCTGTTTAGCTGATTGGACCGCGAGCTTCTGCAGCTAGTGGGTCCATGAAGATGAACAATTAAGGAATGTAAATAAACATTTAAAAAATCGTTTGTACCGCTGCTGTTTAATGTTTGGTGAGGCTAATATATGTAAAAATATTTATTTTGTTTCAAATTTAGTGGGTGCGGCTTAAAGACTGGTGCGCTTTATAGCCCGGAAAGTACGGTATTTTGACTGTAAAATAAAATTTCGAAAAAAACTATTAATTAATTTATACGCTCGTGTTCTGCGGCTCCAGACTATTTTCCTTTAGTCAAAAGGAGGCAAAAAAGCCTATTTTGACAGTAAACTTCTGCTCTAACCAATTATCTTCGAATAAAATGCTGAACCAAATGTAATCTGAAAATACGCGTGTTCATTAAATTTTTCATGCGTCGTAGCATACGCTATTATTGTATAAATGCTTAATAAATGAAAGGATATGAAGTCATCAAGAGAGGAGCTTTGGAGCCATTAAATAGCAAGGCAGGAAGGAGGAGTGATTGAACCGGAAGAAGCATGTCAAATGTCACCATAACGACCATGAAGAAACCAAACCCTTGATGATTAATTATGTCTCCCGTTCAGTTCAGTGGAGCAAGTTGACTAATTAAATGACTGGCCAGCAGAGACTGCCAACTGCTTGCTAGTGCATTCTGAGGGGGCTGGAGGGGTCAATGTAATTTGTTTCAATCTTAACTACCAGACAAACTCAGGCAATAGCTCTAAAGTCACAGCCCACACACGGTTTAGCAAAGGGAGTGCAGGGGGATTGTAACCGGTCAGTTACATTGGGGAAAATAGTTTAGTTGTATTATTATTTTTCTGGTATTCCTCATAATTTGTGAGCTTGAGTACATTAATGTAAGCATTTTACAAACCCCAAAACCAGTGAAGTTGGCGCTTTGAGTAAATCGTAAATAAAAACAAAATACAATGATTTGAAAATCCTTTTCAACCTATATTCAATTGAATAGACTGCAAGGACAAGGCACTTAACGTTCGAACCAGAAAACTTTGTTATTTTTTGCAAATATTAGCTCATTTGGAATTTGATGCCTGCAACATGTTTCAAAAAAGCTGGCACAAGTGGCAAAAAAGACTGAGAAAGTTGAGGAATGCTCATCAAACACTTATTTGGAACATCCCACAGGCTAATTGGGAACAGGTGGGTGCCATGATTGAGCATAAAAGCAGCTTCCATGAAATGCTCAGTCATTCATAAACAAGGATGGGGCGAGGGTCACCACTTTGTGAACAAATGCATAAGCATATTGTCGAACAGTTTAAGAACATTTCTCAACGAGCTATTGCAAGGAATTTAGGGATTACACCATCTACGGTCCGTAATGTCATCAAAAGGTTAAAAGAATCTGGAGAAATCACTGCACATAAGCGATGATATTACGAACCTTCGATCACTCAAAGCGACATCAGTGTGTAAAGGATATCACCTCATGGGCTCAGGAACACTTCAGAAAACCACTGTCAGTAACTACAGTTCGTCGCTACATCTGTAAGTGCAAGTTAAAACTCTACAATGCAAAGCGAAAGCCATTTATCAACAACACCCAGAAACGCGGCCGGCTTTGCTGGGCCCGAGCTCATCTAAGATGGACTGATGCAAAGTGGAAAAGTGTTCTGTGGTCTGAAGAGTCCATATTTCAATTTGTTTTTGGTCGTCCTGTCCTCCGGAACAAAGAGGAAACGAACCATCTGGATTGTTATAGGTGCAAAGTTCAAAAGCCAGCATCTGTGATGGCATGGGGGTGTATTAGTGCCCAAGACATGGGTCACTTACACATCTGTGAAGGGGCCATTAATGCTGAAAGGTACATATAGGTTTTGGAGCAACATATGTTGCCATCCAAGCAACGTTATCATGGACGCCCCTGCTATTGTTAGCATTTGCACATTCACACGCAATCTCTCCCAAAATTACATATTTTAGTTTTTTGTTTTTTTTGCGATATTCTGATCCGGGATGTTCTTGTTTTGTTTTTAGAATGTGTGGCGGACTAATAGAAAACAAGCTGCGAGCCGCAAATGGCCCCCAGGCCGCACTTTGGACACCCCTGCTATAGTACTTGGTATTTTTATTGTCGATATTTGTATCAATCCTCCCACCTTTGTTTACATTAACAGTTGGCATATTTTCCTACAGTGTGTAGTGTAGCATGTTTAGCTATTCCTCGTTCTCCTGGGATGATATTTGTGAGAAAAGTAGTTTATTTGCCGCCATGAAGGTGATGATGATTTACTTAAAAGTGGCTTAGAAGGGACGATAGCCGCTAGGAAGAATGCTACATTGAGATAAAGACGCGTTTGTTTGCTTATCGCTGTCAAATTTGCCAGACACAGCCAGATTGTGTCATCAAAATGCATTGTAATTATAGTAATAAAAGCTCTATCGTCTGACAAATGTATTTCTATATTGTAGGCTGACCATATTCTGAAATCCCAAGAAGAGGACACATATACTTGAACTTCCTTTATAAATAATATATTTATTTAAATAAAGCATTTTTTCTCCTCTGTTGACAGCAGTGTTGGCGCTAGGAATTTTCAAAATGGGGTCCCAGAGACCCCATCAAGTCATTAAAATGGGGTCCCACAGTAAATTTTTGGGGTCCCACTTTTTTGCAAGCGTTTTGAAAACAAATGATAAACGTATGCATTATCCTGTTATATCTCACATTCTATATTGTGTTTTGGAAAAAGGTTGTCATAAACGTTAATTCAGTAAAAAAAATTATTAAAAAAACCAAAACAAATGTGTATGCATATGTAAATGTTTTTAGTTATAAACATTCATTTACTTTCTTCTTTCCTTCATGGATCTAAACTTTACCACTGCTGGTAGCTTTTTCTATGTTTTTATTTAATAAGTTGTAGGTGTATTTATTTCAGTATAAAAGTGTAATAAGTGTTTTGCTTCGGTCATGAAATGATGATAATGGTGTGCCAGGGCATACATACATTTTATATTTAACGCTTAAATCTCTGGAGTCTACATCAACTTCAGATCCATCCCTCATTTCAAAATATTTTAGTTTTTTTAATGTTGTTTTTTATGTACATATTTGTACCATGAATTGATTAACGAGGACCCCGACTTAAACAAGTTGAAAAACGTATTCAGTTGTTACCATCAACCCCAAAAGGGACACGCGGTAGAAAATGGATGGATGGATGTACTGTATTGTGCAATGTACTAATAAAAGTTTCAATCAATCAATCAATCAATCCACTCCCTTGCTCTCTCTGTCTCTGCCCCTTCCTCACGAATGCTGCTGCGTGCGCACACCTTCACAATTTGTTTAGTTTTCAACCCCTTCTTAACCCTGGACGTACATTGAAAATACACGCAACCAAAATTCAAAATGCCGGACATTTGAGGCATTTAAGAAACCCCGCCCGGACAATCCCGCAAAAGAGGACATGTCCGGGGAAAAGAGGATGTACGGTCAGTCTACTATATTGTGCAACCCTACGTGTGTGTCATAGTAATTCTACATAATTTGACACATGTAAACTGTTAGCATGCTAACTTCTTTTTAAGCTAAATTTACATGCGCACGCTTCAATGTCATATAATTTGGTACTTGACACATTCTAACTGGTAGCATGCTAATGTTAGCAGTTGAACATTCACACGCAATTTATCCCAAAGTTGCATATTCTAGTTTTTTTGTGCAATATTCTAATCCGGGATGTTCTTATTTTGTTTTTAGAATGTGTGGCGGGCTAATAGAAAACTAGCTGCGAGCCGCAAATGGCCCCAAGGCCGCACTTTGGACATCCCTGCTTTACTACTTGGTATTTTTACTGTCGATATTTGTATCAATCCTTAGACTTAGAAAAGACTTAGACAAACTTTATTGATCCACACGGGAAATTGTTCCACACTAATAAAAGCTCTATCGTCTGCCGAATGTATTACTATGTTGCAAACCCTAAGTGTGTGTCATAGTAATGTTACATAATGCAACTGATAAAAGAGTTGAATAGGTACGTATAAAGCAGAAAATATGCCTAATATCATTAGAAAAACAATATGTCGAAATATTTTTGTGCCGATCAAGTCAAGTTAATTGGACTATATGTTTTACATAAAGTCGAAAGCAATTGAGTTATTGCAAAATAGTTTGTGGCACTACAATGTAGATTGGGGAATATGTGATTAAGTCCTCTTCGTGCCTATTTTTTGTGAGACAGTTGTACAAGTCAAGGTGAGTCAGGTTTTTAAATTTCACATTCATACAAACATGTTTCAATAAGAAAACACAGTAATGAAAAATTGCCAAAGTGTCAAGTACATTTAGCGTCAACATTGAAATATATGAGTCAGTGCTAGTAAATACATATGTCAAATATTGCTATTCCCTCACCTCACCTTTAGTAAACTTTGGCAATGTGTCAACACGAGGTTTTAACAAGTCTAGAAATATGGCTTGAATTGAGATCTCGAACAAAATACTCCATTGTGTAATCTTTAATGAATAATGTGCCCAGGTTTCACGCCTTTTTGTATTCACTCACGCATACACACACACACACACACACGCACGCACGCACGCACCCAAGCACAGTGTGAAAGCATTTAAATTGACTAGTCATTGATTGGTACATTTGCCAAAAGCTGACATGGAACAAAAGTTTTTGAAAACCTGCAACACAATCATCACAAAAAGTGGTGGGTGTGGTGGAGAGTTCCTGCCAGATGTCATTATTGGTCCATTTAGTTCAGACTTGCAACATGTTCAACATCCTATTGCCTCATAACATTGGGGCTGCAGCTATCGGATATTTTAGTAATTGAATATTCTACTGAAAATTCCTTCGAGCAAATTTTGCAGCAGTTACTGTATAAATATGCAGGGAAAAATAAATCGGACATTTAATAATGAACAACTTGGTTAAGTTGGCATGGGTCGGCGCTCATCCAAATGCAGCACATGTATTTAGTTTTGTGCAGTTACAACAACAACAAATACAAAACAGGTCAAGATGCTTTTGGTTGGTTTACCACTTTTATATTTGTAATACAAATACCATACATTGTCATTCCATTGTCTGTACCTTCACTTGAGAAACAGCATCAAATGTACACAATATAAACGATTTACATACCGTATTTTCCGGACTATAGGGCACACTTAAAATCCTTTTTTGTCCTCAAAACTCGACAGTGCGCCGTTTAACCTGGTGCACCTAATGTAAGGAATAAGTTTGGTTGAGCTTACCCACCTCGAAGCTATTTTATTTGGTACACGGTGTAATGATATGTGTGACCGGTAGATGGCAGTCAAACATAAGAGATACGTGTAGATTGCACTACGATGGGTCTCAAGTAAACAACACCAACATTTTAAATGTACCATTGAAAATATAGAACATTACACACGGCGCTCAAAAATCTATCTAAATGTTTTAGTACGACTTTAGTAAGCTATGAAGCCGCACCGCTTGAAGGATTGTCGGCGCATTAAACATACGAATATTATTATGGTGTGTTTATAAGGTAAGACATTATCTGGTGTTTTGTTTCGCAATATTATGCAAAAGCAACTTTTCTTACATTCTGGTACCTGCTGATCTGTATTTGGGATCTGCGTAAATCCTGAAAAACTGCCCGCGTCCGCGCCGACGCTATTGTCGATAAGCTTCTTCTTTTTCTCTATCTTCTTGTTATGTGACATTCATCCTCCGCTGTTGCCATTTCTAAAATAAAGCAGTGTAAAGTTCTTACTTATATCTGTCGGTAAACTTGCCATGAAAGCGCTAAAACATACAAACATAAGTGAGTTTACATTATTCACCCAAGGAACTTTAGTTATTAGACCTTTGGTCGGACAGTTTTTCACGGGACACATTTCCGGTGTGGTTGTTTCCGGATGAGGAGATGCTGCTCCGTTATTGATTTAAGTAAAGTCTGAAAGAAAAATAGTATAGAGCCGCTAAACGTAACACAGTTAATGAACTTTTAAAGGATTTGAACTTTACTATTTTGTATTTTACAGGAAAAGTAATCAGTCCATGTGAAATTAAAATCGTTTTTCTTTTATCTTTTGGCAAGTATTCATGGTTAGCTTACCCAAGGTGTTGCACACTCGAGAAGCTGAACTGAACACACAGGCTTCCAGTCTCTTTTACTTGCTTTCCTTTTGACTCAGAACTCAGCCTGGGTGCATTCACAGCATCAGTCGGGAATTAAAGAACTCGTTTTAAAAATGCAAACTTTTCTCCCTCCCGGGTTTAAAAAAAAATCTGAGAGAGCCACAACAAGGAGGCATAAGAGCCGCATTCAGCCGGGCATTGCAGAACCCTGGGTTGGAGCATACTTTTGTTGTGAAATTTTTATTCTGACCTTCTAACAGAAAGTAACGTATTACTTCTACTGTGAAATTATGTTTTTTTAATCTAAACCTTGAGTTGAGTTGAGTTTATTTCAAACATGCAAGCATACAACATGATCCATCACAATTTCCAGTTTCTCTTTTCAACATGTTTGAAAAGGAGTAGGAAGAAGCAGTTTATTTAATCCTACCCCTTTTCTTTAACATAACAGTTGCTAAAACTTTTGTTCACTTCCTGTTCTCAATTTATTCACACTATACTCCATAAGTAATCACAATAAAAATAAATAAATAAATAATAATTAGTGAAGTAAGTTGTATTTCATATGATGAGATACGTAAGATTATTTTGAGAATGAAAGAATGGATGCATGGATGAAATACATTCAGAATGTTTATCATGGTTCTTCTTCTTTGTAAACACTTTAAGTTTGAAGAGTTTCTTGAAGTGGATCATATTAGTACATTGTTTGATTGCTTTGCTTAATCCATTCCATAATTTAATTCCACATACTGATATACTGAAGGTCTTAAGCGTTGTACGTGCGTACGAACGTTTTAAATTACATTTTCCCCTTTGTTCGTCACCTATGTTCTTGCATTAGTAATTCGCGCTAATAACCATTTTTTTCTTAAACTCTTCAAATTTCACATTGTTATTTCTGTATTTTCACATTTCAACTGGAATGCCCCCCAAGGTAAGATTTCCTACTCGGAGAGTCCTCAGCACAACCGAGTTGGTTTCAAAGATGGCTGCTCGGAGTGTAAACAATATTAGAAGCTACTGTAATATCCATTATTAGCACTTATATTTTTTGCCACACTGACTCAAATGCTCAAAACTCGCCGGTGACATCATTCTCTGCTATGGCTTCCAACTTCCGAGGTTCATTGAACTCACAAATACAGTCACGCTACGAGCTATATTAACAGTTTTACCCTGCTCTCTTCCATGTGACAGTATAAAATGTATAGAGGCTGATTGGAGACTCACTATGATTGTTTTCACCAGAATAAACTATGTTTGAGCCGGAAGAAAGACTGGGTGTCGTCTTTTGGGGGAAAACACAACGCAAAGGAGTACTACATCGCTACTCAGTGGCCTAGTGGTTAGTGTCCACTAGGGCTGCAACAACTAATCGATTAAAATCGATTACAAAAATAGTTGGCGATTAATTTAGTCATCGATTCGTTGGAACTATGCTATGCGCATGCGCGGAGGCTTTTTTAAATTTTATTTAAAAAAAAATGTTTTTTTCATTTTTTTTTTATTTTTATAAACCTTTATTTATAAACTGCAACATTTACAAACAGCTGAGAAACAATAATCAAAATAAGTACAAACAGTACAAAACAGCGCCAGGACGGCGCTGAGGCTACGTCTCATGAGGTGGCGTAAGCTAGCCAATGATGTGTCATGTGCAGCTCACGTGACCACGCCGTCTGGAAACATTCGAAAAATGGCGCAGGAAAACAGTACGGATAGTTTAGCGGAGAAACATCTTGAGGTTATTGCTTCAATGGAGAAAAGTGTACAACCTAAGTCGTCAAAAGTGTGGGAACACTTTACTTTAAAGACTTCAAAGAAGACCGTTTCCTGCAAAATGGCACGGAAGTACAACATTGCTTCAGGAGCACCTGAAAAGGAAACATGTTGGAGCCATGGATGAAGGGAAGAACTCACAGTACGTAACTTTTTAAGTCCATAGTGGCAACAAGCATTCATGAGTTCAGCTTATTTGTAAGTAACTTTAACGTTATGCCTTTGTTGCAACGCGGGGCTGATAATGTTTCTCCGGCACATTTGACTCCGTTTTGAGAGAGAAAACGCACAGTTACCAATTTGGAAATAAACGTAACGGACAAAAATATTTCAGGTTGGTTTCATAATGGATCAATGCAGCCAGGCCCGATAAAGCTATATAAAGCTTTCGATACTGTTGATCATAATATTTTATTAGAGCGTATCAAAAGGCGTATTGGGATGACAGACTTAGCCTTGTCTTGGTTTAACTCTTATCTTACTGACAGGATGCAGTGTGTCTCCCATAACAATGTAACCTCGGACTATGTTAAGGTAACGTGCGGAGTTCCCCAGGGTTCGGTTCTTGGCCCTGCACTCTTTAGTATTTACATGCTGCCGCTAGGTGACATCATACGCAAATACGGTGTTAGCTTTCACTGTTATGCTGATGACACTCAACTCTACATGCCCCTAAAGCTGACCAACACGCCGGATTGTAGTCAGCTGGAGGCGTGTCTTAATGAAATTAAACAATGGATGTCCGCTAACTTTTTGCAACTCAACGCTAAGAAAACGGAAATGCTGATTATCGGTCCTGCTCAACACCGAAACACCGACATCTATTTAATAATACCACCTTAACATTTACCAACCAAACAATTAAACAAAGCGACTCGGTAAAGAATCTGGGTATTATCTTCGACCCAACTCTCTCGTTTGAGTCACACATTAAGAGTGTTACTAAAACGGCCTTCTTTCATCTCCGTAATATCGCTAAAATTCGTTCCATTTTGTCCACAAGTGATGCTGAGATCATTATCCATGCGTTCGTTACATCTTGTCTCGATTACTGTAACGTTTTATTTTCGGGCCTCCCTATGTCTAGCATTAAAAGATTACAGATGGTACAAAATGCGGCTGCTAGACTTTTGACAAAAACAAGAAAGTTTGATCAAATTACGCCTATACTGGCTCACTTGCACTGGCTTCCTGTGCACCTAAGATGCGACTTTAAGGTTTTACTACTTACGTATAAAATACTACACGGTCAAGCTCCTGCCTATCTTGCCGATTGTATTGTACCATATGTCCCGGCAAGAAATCTGCGTTCAAAGAACTCCGGCTTATTAGTGATTCCCAGAGCCCAAAAAAAGTCTGCGGGCTATAGAGCATTTTCTATTCGGGCTCCAATACTATGGAATGCCCTCCCGGTAAAAGTTAGAGATGCTACCTCAGTAGAAGCATTTAAGTCTCATCTTAAAACTCATTTGTATACTCTAGCCTTTAAATAGACTCCCTTTTTAGACCAGTTAATCTGCCGTTTGTTTTCTTTTCTTTTCTACTCTGCTCCCAACCCGGGGTGGACCGCTAGCCTGTCCATCGGATGGGGACATCTCTACGCTGCTGACCCGTCTCCGCTCGGGATGGTTCCTGCTGGCCCCACTATGGACTGGACTTTCGCTGATGTGTTGGACTTTCACAATATTATGTGAGACCCACTCGACATCCATTGCTTTCGGTCTCCCCTAGAGGGGGGGGGGTTACCCACATATGCGGTCCTCTCCAAGGTTTCTCATAGTCATTCACATTGACGTCCCACTGGGGTGAGTTTTCCTTGCCCGTATGTGGGCTCTGTACCGAGGATGTCGTTGTGGCTTGTACAGCCCTTTGAGACACTTGTGATTTAGGGCTATATAAATAAACATTGATTGATTGATTGATTGATTGATGAATATATTTAGATTTGAGTGACACTTTAGTATAACTAAACGTTATGAAGGTGCTGGAATATTTCATGCTATTATTCAGAGGAAGCCTAAAATGAATCCTTTATTATTCACAACAGAAACGTGAACAATATCTGATTCAGTTCTGATGAGTTACATTTCTGTGTTATTATTGGTGTATGCTGCACCCCCAATGTCCAGAACATGGTGCCAGTATGCTGGTTTTTTTCAATAAAATACTGGAAATGATAGAAATGTAGTTTGTCTCTTTTATCTGATTATTAATCGATTAATCGAAGTAATAATTGAAAGATTAATCGATTATCAAATTAATCGTTAGTTGCAGCCCTAGTGTCCACCCTGAGATCCGTAGGTTGTGAGTTCAAACCCCAGCCGAGTCATACCAAAGACTATAAAAATGGGACCCATTACCGCCCTGCTTGGCACTCAGCATCTAGGGTTGGAATTGGGGGTTAAATCACCAAAAATGATTCCCGGGCACGGCACCGCTGCTGCCCACTGCTCCCCTCACCTTCCAGGGGGTGAACAAGGGGTCAAATGCAGAGGACAAATTTCACCACACCTAGAGTGTGGGTGACAGTCATTGGTACTTTAACTAGTGCGGCTAACTTATCTTCAGTCACTAGCTAACAGTAGTATTGTGTCTTTAGCTTTATTTTGAATTAACAATTTCTCGAGGGAAACAAAATCCTGGATACATTTTTTGAAATCGAGGTACTCCAATTACTGGAGGAATCGTTTCTCCCCTTACAATGGCTAGAATGAGGCAAATTCCAAACTATCAGCTTCCAAGCATTGCATGACAAATGCTGTATATCTCCAACTGTTCTCCTTTGCTTAAAATGATCAAAATTAACTCTTGTTTTCTTTCCACCTCAGGGTACAAGTATGCAATGAATCCCATGGATACATTTTAGGTCATCTTTTGTTGTGCCTCATTCATCAAGGTTAGTCAAAATATAAGTGTGGGAAGGTGATGGCTGTGGTTCTGAAATAACAATCCTTTTTGTCCAAACAGGATTAGGGCCAGAAAGGAGTCACTACCATTCAGAGCCTGACAGCCTCCCTTCTACCCCCAACACCAGGCTGAGAGGCTCCCAGTCTCGGCCAGGGATGTTTGCTCGCCCTCTCCACCAGACAGGATATAATGCTTTCCACATGTGGAAAAAAGGTGAGCAGTGGGGTGGGGGGAAAAAGTGGGGCTACGTAAGCCGGGAAGAAGAAAGTCTGCAACAGAGACTTAATGGAAAACTAATTGTTTATTTGAAGCCATTGATCTGAAAAAACAAGGGGACTGACCCAAAGACAGTAGATGTAATGGTTTTGAATAATGATGTTTCATTGACATTTCAACTTATTTTATTGTAGTAATCAAAAAAGCCTATTAAAGTAGGGCTGGGCGATATATCGAATATACTCGATATATCGCGGGTTTATCTCTGTGCGATATAGAAAATGACCATATCGTGATATTCGAGTACCGTATTTTTCGGACCATAAGTCGCAGTTTTTTTCATAGTTTGGCCGGGGGTCCGACTTATACTCAGGAGCGACTTATGTGTGAAATTATTAACACATTACCGTAAAATATCAAATAATATTATTTAGCTCATTCACGTAAGAGACTAGACGTATAAGATTTCATTGGATTTAGCGATTAGGAGTGACAGATGGTTTGGTAAACGTATAGCATGTTCTATATGTTATAGTTATTTGAATGACTCTTACCATAATATGTTACGTTAACATAGCAGGCACGTTCTCAGTTGGTTATTTATGCGTCATATAACGTACACTTATTCAGCCTGTGGTTCACTATTCTGTATTTATTTAAAATTGTCTTTCAAATGTCTATTCTTGATGTTGGGTTTTATCAAATACATTTTCCCAAAAAATGCGACTTATACTCCAGTGCGACTTATATATGTTTTTTTCCTTCTTTATTATGCATTTTCGGCCGGTGCGACTTATACTCCGGAGCGACTTATACTCCGAAAAATACGGTATACGTTCTCACGCAGTTGCATTTAGCTGCGGGCATTACACTACAGGCTTTTTTCACTCTTTCTTGTCTCTCCTTCTCACAGAGACATAAAACAAGCGCACCTTCTTACATACGTCACATACTGTCACGTCATATGCACTCACTGAGAAGAGAGGTAGCATTAGCTGTGATGCTAGCGGAGTGGTGAGAGTGGTAATACGAGAGAAAGAAGGTGCGAATCTGGTAACGAAGGAAGAATTAATTCCCAAGAAAAACAGCAGGGGTCCATCGTCTGGCGGTGGTTTGGCTTCAAGCGGGAAGATGTCAAACAAGTAGGTGGCAAAAGCGTTGCTACAAAAAGTAGCACCTACTGATCATTTGAAAAGTCACCCGCTAGAGAATTAAGAGTGCTTGAAACTCCGCATGTCAACATGTCCATTCGGTGCCATACCCACAAAATGCCGAAGCAACCATTTCCAGATCAACACCGTATGAAAAAATTTGTCAACAACATAATTTAATAACATCCGCAGTGACCTACCACATAGCGAAGGACATACACTATTTGATTTCCTATTATGCAGCTCATTTTTATTTGACAGTTATTGAAATATCTTGTGTGACATCATGCACTATAGTGCACTTTATTTGTTTTAAACTATTGTAGTGGCGTTCTGTACAAAAAGTGCACTTTAATTTAGTGTTGTTTTGATATGTCATCTTAGTGACATCATGCACAAAAGTGCACTCATAGCTTGTTTTAAAATGTCTCTGACAATCTTGCACTTTCTGTTTTGAAATGACATGAATGTTTGTGCCACTGCTTGATAACTGTTTAATAAATCCAGTTTTGGTAAATTGACTTAATTGTGGTTTCCCTCTCTGCATGAAAGTTTAAAATGAGCATATGTTAATGCAGTATGAACAAGAATGTTTTAATGTAGACACATAGAATCACCATACTGGTGTGATTATATGCATCAAGTGTTAATTCAAGGCTAAGGCAAAATATCGAGATATATATCGTGTATCGTGACATGGCCTAAAAATATTGAGATATTAATAAAAGGCCATATCGCCCAGCCCTATGTTAAAGGAAAGCTGAATTTATATGTTCCAATCACTTGCACATTTTTAGGTTAAATATTTGTTTCGACAAACATATGCAATCATTTGGTTTAAATGCAAACAAATGTAAGTCAAGATAACTAATGAGTAATGGTTGGTTACATGAACAAAGGCACTTGCGGTCTTAGCAAAACGGCAATGGGAGGGACACGCTAAATAGCCAGTCGCATTAACACGTTTAGTTGCGCCAACTTGCTGTCTTGCTGTTGATTCCTTGCATGGAGGGAGAAGAGAAAGTAAAAATGAGTTCAGCAAAACAAGAGGAAATTGTCGATAAAACAGGAAAAGTCACCGTGGCAGTATGGCAGTTTTTTGGATGTTAATCCAACAGACCGTAGACCTTCGCTGCGCTCATTTTTTAATTTCAACCCTCCTCTGTTCTTTATTCGGATGTACGGAAACAACAGGTAGGAACTTAAGTGCAGGACTGTATAAATAAAATCAATAACGAAATACAACAAATATGCTACTTTAAAAATAATAATTTGGTGCAATAATATTTAGTTAATAATTACTGCATAACTTAAATGTATTTCCATATTTGAAAAAAAAAGAATAACAAACCAAATTAAATGCAACACAGATCACGCAACTTCCTGGGGTTAACCCTGCAAAAATGTGTTCTTCTCAGGCTTCTCTATCATTTTCACACTTTGCACTATTTTGTTCAACTTTACCAAGCATTTCTTACATATTCTTTATTTTTACACTTTAATTTAGACAGTTTATTGTGAGGTGTTTATTGTGATTTAAGAACGGTGCTTACATTGATAGTGTTTTCCATGGTTGTGTTGAGATTTCCTTTCATTTCTGCTTTGATAGCTGAGGGAATAATAAGACGATGGTTACATTTGAAATAAAAAATGTTAGTTAATGCAAGTGTGAATGCTAGTCTATCTGTGTTGCCTTGTCTATCTGAGGAGGCGACTTGTCCAGGGTTTACCCTGCCTTCCGCCCGAGTGCAGCTGACATAGGCTCCAGCCCCCTGTGACCTCGAAAGGGACAAGTGGTAGAAAATGGATGGATGGAACATTTAATATATTTTTCTCCTGGTCCATATTTTCCATAGGTAAGAAAATAATCAATAATATTGATATCGACCAATATAAAAAACTTATTTCATCACACAGTTTTCACCCATATCATTCAGCCCTACTTTAGTGGTATTAATAGGATGCATTGCACTAACCATTCTTACTAAAGGTGTCACATTACAATCAAAAGTAGCAATTATTTAATTGTTTACAACTAAAAACAACACCACTTTAAGTATTAAACACATTTTTTTACAAAATAACAAATTAAAGATGTATGGTAACAGTTAAAATGATAATTGTAGCAAAAACAAAGCATGCTGGGAGACACTTTTTCCTCACACGCATGCTCAGACCCGCCAACTCTTACGGATTCTGCAGAAGACTGAAAAATTGCCCTCGACATCCCGACTGAAGTTACAAACCTCTCGGATTTTTAAGTTTTGTTGTGCATAATAAATACTGTAGCTTTTTTGTGGGCTTTAAAAAGCTATCCTTTTAAAATATTTTCCTGTCAATCACCATCTGGCTGTGAGGTAGAAACGCTAATTATATCGCCACCACCGTGTATCCACAAAATTACAGCTCAATCTAAAAAACTAAAAGTTTGTTGTAAATAGCCTTTTTCTGTGTTATATTCTGACTAGTGTAGCAACTAATTGCAGGGTCAGAAGAAGAAAAAGTTGCATAAATCATCTCAAAGTGCAGAGATTGGTTGTCTAATGTGAATGCAGACTGACCCGCATGCAGACATGACGTCACACATGCTGCAGTGTTTACAGAGGTAATCATGGCCCCAATTCTAGTAGGTCTGAGTCATGGCGCAATTTGTGGCAATTTCAATGATTTTGTGCAATTAAAGTCAACATTTTCTAAACCGAATTACTGCACGTAGAAGATTAAGAAAGAAGAGGGCAAGCATTTTGGCTTTTGCGGTTTGTGGGACATTTGCTTTGACGTTTGCTCGGAAGAGGTTGTAGGCAAGCAGTCAGAGACATGAGTGGTGGAACAGTCAGTACGTGTCCATACACTAAATTAGTCTAATTTCTCAAATAGTTTGGCTCTAAATAGGCATACTACAACCCATGGAAACATCTTAATCTGATTGTGTTCGGTTTTTGAAAAATCAGACTAAGACACCTGGATTATGCAAATGATAACCAGATCACTCAAGTGGGTGTGTGCTACCGGAGGGGACCATCCGTATCACGCATGCACCAGTCTCAACGCGCAGGATATAACCCGGGACAGATCCCAACTGGAATGAAAAGGAGACTGTTTATTTACTTCACAAATTAAAAGAACGAAACATTTTGAAGTGCATCGATGGGAGTAAGAAAGAAACAGAAAAGGGAGCTAAGGAAATGGAGAATGCCGTCTTAACTCGGAGTCCCAAACAAATTACTAATGAAATGAAAGAGAATGAATATAACAAAGCAATTAATAAAGCGTACACAAACCTCTTCATGCTGCATTCGTGTGCTCTAAGCTGATTAGCAATAACTCTGTATTCCACACAAATGGCAAGCGAGTCCAGAACAATAGCAGCCATCATCTGGAACAGTATTGGCCGGGGCACGAATGGTCTTTTCCTTCAAATTTAAAACGTCTTCCATCAATCCAGAGTCTTATGAATGAACTCCGAGACATTCGGAAATTTTGTTTCCATGATTGTCCGTCCAAAAACTCTCTCCCGCCAGTCTTTCTTTGCTTCAGACCAGCATTTGCTTCAATACATTATTGGTCGTAGCGTCGTGTTTGTAGCACAATCTAATATCATTTTTCGATTTTGTCTTCAGCATAGCCATTAGAGATGTAATATTTGTAATCTGTGCCTATATTACAGCTAGGCTGTTGACTTGTAAGAACTATTAGCAATAGTTACATTAGAGAGTGTGCATGGACTCTGGGACTTCACATGTAGTTGTGAAAATACAAAAAAACTAACTATTAAAGAAATCTGACTAATTTAGTGCATGTAAACGTTAGGGGTGTAACGGTACACAAAAATTTCGGTTCGGTACGTACCTCGGTTTAGAGGTCACGGTTAGGTTCATTTTCGGTACAGTAAGAAAACAACAAAATATACATGTTTTGGTTATTTATTTACCAAATTTGCAAAATCTTCCACCAAAAATATTTTTCTTAGTGGAATATTTGATGTGAGGTAATCGGGACCTTGGATACGTCAATAATTCATAATAACATTGATTTTGATTCAATATTATGTTTTGAGCAATGACAGTTTGAAAGAAAAAAAAAACAGCTTTGTTTTATTAGTCAACATTGCAACTTTTTCTAAATTACATTTAACCTTTAAGCTTTTTTATTTCACTTTTGTTATGTTTTTGTTTATTTTAATAGTATTTTTAGAATGTGCCGTGGGCCTTTAAAACATTAGCTGTGGGCTGCGAATGGCCTCCGGGGCACACTTTTGACACCCCTGCTATAGATAATAAAAAATTAAATCTGATAAATCTATGGATAAAAAGCAGAGCCTGACGACGCATGCGCGTTTATCATAACTCTGTCTCTCCCCCTCCCTAACGAATGCTGCTGCGCACCTTCACAATTTGTTTTGTTTTTAACCTTCTTAACTCTGAACGTTCATTGTTAATACATGCAACCATAGCTTGGGGTGCCGAACATTTGGGTGCGCAGCCTGGGCGACCCCGCGGGGGAGGGCATGTCCGGTGGGGGGAGGACGTGTGGTCAGGACCTAGCCCGGTTGCCGCTAGCGTGCTAGCGGCAATCGGTTTCGCCGGACATGTCCTCTTTTGCTGGCATGCTGGCGGCTAACGGGCTGGGATAGATTGGCCGTGCGTCCTCTTTTCGCTGGGCGCGTCCTCTTTTGCGGAGTTGTTGGGGCGGAGTTTCTTGGATGCCTCAGGTGTCCGGCATTTTGAGTATTGTTTACACAACGTGCAGTACGCTACTTAATATGTCCGTGTGGAAACTCGTTCGGTACACCTCCGAACCGAACCGGAACCCCCGTACCGAAACGGTTCGATAAAATACCCGTACCGTTAAACCCCTAGTAAACATAGTGATTTATGTGAGTTCCTAAAACATACATTTTGCATGGTTTCTGCTTGTTTTTTAACTATTTATTTTGCATCCGTCTATGTTGGCAAAAACCTGATACAGGTCACATATGGGCGAAAAAAATCGGAATTCACCTGCTGTGAGAACAAAGCAATTGAACCCTATTTGATATTCAATTAAGGTTTGCCAAAAAACAGTTGTATGCAGCTCATCATCAATAACGGTTCCTTAATTTTACACGTGCTGTATGCCTGTTCAGGATCTTAGGTGAACTGGAGCCTATAGTGTGAACAGAGCAGGCACAAGACATTGAAACAATGTTGCGAACTTGATGAAGTAGGTCCTGACGCTAAATCAACATTCTTTTTGACTACGTTTAACCAATGTTGGGTTCTGATGCTGATTTGATAATTGAATTTTGGTCATTCCCAACCAATATTCTACAACACAAATACAACGTTGAAACATGCTTTTTGACGACGTTTATTCAATGTCAGGTTGTGATGTTGATTTGACCTTTGAAATTTGGTCATTTCCCAACCAACAACGTGGATCCAACGTTGGACATCAAAGTCGTCTCAATTTACAAATACAACTTATTTGCAATGTTGTTTCAAAGTCAGTTTTAAAGGACATGTTAGTACAAACCCTGTTTCCATATGAGTTGGGAAATTGTGTTAGATGTAAATATAAACGGAATACAATGATTTGCAAATAATTTTCAACCCATATTCAGTTGAATATGCTACAAAGACAACATATTTGATGTTCAAACTGATAAACATTTTTTTTTTGCAAATCATTAACTTTAGAATTTGATGCCAGCAACACGTGACAAAGAAGTTGGGAAAGGTGGCAATAAACACTGATAAAGTTGAGGAATGCTCATAAAACACTTATTTGGAACATCCCACAGGTGAATAGGCAAATTGGGAACAGGTGGGTGCCATGATTGGGTATAAAAGTAGATTCCATGAAATGCTCAGTCATTCACAAACAAGGATGGGGTGAGGGTCACCACTTTGGCAACAAATGCGTGAGCAAATTGTTGAACAGTTTTTAAGAAAAACCTTTCTCAACCAGCTATTGCAAGGAATTTAGGGATTTCACCATCTACGGTCCGTAATATAATCAAAGGGTTCAGAGAATCTGGAGAAATCACTGCACGTAAGCAGCTAAGCCCGTGACCTTCCATCCCTCAGGCTGTACTGCATCAACAAGCGACATCAGTGTGTAAAGGATATCACCACATGGGCTCAGAAACACTTCAGAAACCCACTGTCAGTAACTACAGTTGGTCGCTACATCTGTAAGTGCAAGTTAAAACTCTCCTATGCAAGGCGAAAACCGTTTATCAACAACACCCAGAAACACCGTCGGCTTCGCTGGGCCTGAGCTCATCTAAGATGGACTGATACAAAGTGGAAAAGTGTTCTGTGGTCTGACAAGACCACATTTCAAATTGTTTTTGGAAACTGTGGACGTCATGTCCTCCGGACCAAAGAGGAAAAGAACCATCCGGATTGTTATAGGCGCAAAGTTGAAAAGCCAGCATCTGTGATGATATGGGGGTGTATTAGTGCCCAAGACATGGGTAACTTACACATCTGTGAAGGCGCCATTAATGCTGAAAGGTACATACAGATTTTGGAGCAACATATGTTGCCATCCAAGCAACGTTACCATGGACGCCCCTGCTTATTTCAGCAAGACAATGCCAAGCCACGTGTTACATCAGCGTGGCTTCATATTAAAAGAGTGCGGGTACTAGACTGGCCTGCCTGTAGTCCAGACCTGTCTCCCATTGAAAATGTGTGGCGCATTATGACGCCTAAAATACCACAACAGAGACCCCCGGACTGTTGAACAACTTAAGCTGTACATCAAGCAAGAATGGGAAAGAATTCCACCTGAGAAGCTTAAAAAATGTGTCTCCTCAGTTCCCAAACGTTTACTGAGTGTTGTTAAAAGGAAAGGCCATGTAACACAGTGGTGAACATGCCCTTTCCCAAATACTTTGGCACGTGTTGCAGCCATGAAATTCTAAGTTAATTATTATTTTCAAAATGAAAATAAAGTTTATGAGTTTGAACATCAAATATCTTGTCTTTGTAGTGCATTCAATTGAATATGGGTTGAAAAGGATTTGCAAATCATTGTATTCCGTTTATATTTACAACTAACACAATTTCCCAACTCATATGAAAACGGGGTTTGTATATTTAACGTTGTGTCATTGTATTGAGCCTGCTGGGAAGCTGACTTTAGACGTAGGACTGGACCACAGTCACTCACAGGGCACTAACACATACATGTGTAAAATCCAGAACACACAATCTGGCTTATTCATTGACTTTCTGCAGTCAGCCTTTAGTTGGAAAAGCAGTAACAAACAAGTACTAACATTAGCGGCAGTCTCGCAGTGCATTATGGGAGTAACAACTTGCTGCTAAAGTAGAGCCAATGTGAAAACGTTCCAAAGGAAGATCAAGACTGCATACCTGAGCACGTCTATTATGACGATAACATCTCAGAAAATTTGCGGACAAAGACAGACCTCTCAGTGGTCACACTGGTTCAACACAGCCATGTGAGATTCTGTTTTCAGAGGGTTTGAAATATTTCTCTAAAACTGATTCTTATCAATGTTGTTGTGTGCTTACACATGATATACCGCCTATAATGATTGGAGCTCAATCACCAGCGCTAAGACTTGACTTAAAGCTGCTGTACGTCACGGTTAAGTAGATGCTTAGAGGGCCTCACGGTCCATCATTGACCCGCCCTCTTCCTAGTTCAAACCTTCAGGATACTCACATGCACAGAGAAAAATAACAATGCCACTGCGCAAGGGCAGTGTTTGGAGTGATTTATGGTCTCGCTCACCTCTTTAAACTTGGCACGGCGGCCATTGCATCCATTTTCCAAAAATCCTTTGTACACAAAGATCACTCTTGTGGGTGAGCACGTGCCATGGGTATGCGCGCGTGTACGGACACGAAAAATGAATCGAAGTCTACATCTCATTTGGCCAGTATAGAAATGTTTTACAAAGTTTAACGTATGATTGTGACAAATATACATGTTTTTATTAGTTCTGTTTCCTTAAACTATCCAAAGCATAAGCTAGTCGGTGGTGTTTTTGTAATTTATACTCTTTATATGGTGGGGAAAACGTAACTTTCAGCAAGTTGCAAACAGCTTTGAACTTTAAGTCTGAACACATGTAAAAATTGCACTAATCACTTCTTTGTGGTTGACTATTTCCCCACCTAATAACTACGATGTTGTAAACTGATTAATTAATGTAGGACAAGAGGAAAAAAACTTGCAAAAGTGTAACACACCTTTCACTTGGAACTCGCATCTACTGTGGACAACTCTTGGCTTTTTGTCTTCCTAATCAAATCCAAATCCAAGTAAAATAAACACAGGCCCCCACACATGAACACACCCACACAAAGATTCAGAATAATGCATTTAACCACACTAAATGACAAATGTTTATCTACGCCGGCTGCTAAAAGACCGAAATGCCTGCACTCTCTGAACACACCAAGTTGGATCAGTTTCACATTTCTTAACTCTGAACACATTGCAAGCTTTACTTGTGGTTAGTCTACATTTGAAATAATCCATCTAAATTGATCAATGGCATTATATTGAATGAACTGAACAGGTCTGCATCTACCTATACAACTGTGGGGGAGGTCATTGTTTGATGCCTTTTGTATGCTTACACGCCCTTACACACCATTACAAATAAATCAACCGTCCAGGATTTATTTGAAAGCTTTTTTTTATTTATTTATACTGTAACTGCTGCTCAGAAAAAAAATGGTGACTCTACTTTAAATCACAAATGGCAACACAGCTACAAATTCTAAAGAGAGACTACTGTCACCCCAAATTGCTGTGAGTTTCTGTGTAGTGAAATGCGTCTGTATATTATTGCTCAGTGGAGTGTAGTAATCTTTATGACGTGAGATGATTAACTGGCTCAGAATTTATGTTGGCTGCCCAGTGTGCAGGGGAAGTTAACTTGGGAGCTGTGGAGAGGAAGGAAAATATGGGATGAAACTAAAGAACACACAGGAAGTCATTTATGCATGGCCATAGAGGACAGAAAGATGACAAACAACAAACTTTGACAGTAAAAACAATTAAATATGATTGAATGTTATGTTGACTATTCACCTGCGCACTAGCACACACACAGTTGAAAAGGAAAACACTATATGGGTTGTGTCCCAAACTTGCAGCAAGAAACAGGTAAGCCAAATGAAACACCTAAAATACACACACATTACACAAATGGGACTTCTCTGTGCTACATACAGTTCTGTAAATCCAACATGAAAAGAGCAAAAAGACACAAGGAGTGGTGGAAAGGGAGGATAAAAATAGATGTGAATGCATTTATGTATGAGTTCCTTAAACGTATCTTATTTTCTCACAAGCAAACAGTGACATCAGATTATTTTTTTTTAAATACATAAATATATACTGGATACATGTGTCATTAATTCATATAATTTCGAGGATAAAATATTTTCCAAAAAAAAAGCCTCAGAAGTTGCATAAAAACAGTGATCATTAGGCTCTTCACCGATCTAAAAAGAACAAACACAGGCCATCTGCAAGCTACAGTATGTCCAGCATAGGGTTGTACGGTATACCGGTATTATATGGTACCGCGATACTAATGAATCATATTCGGTACTATACCGCCTCTGAAAAGTTGGATCAGTTTCACACCGCCACCGCCGATACGAAGTACTGTACATTAGCGTATGTAGTCGATACTACTATGATTACGTCGATATTTCTTGGCATCACATCTTCTTTCGTTTTAAAAAAAAATGTATATTATGTTTATAAACTCAGGAAATATGTCCCTGGACACATGAGGGTATTTAATATGACCAATGTATGATCCTGTAACTACTTGGTATCGAATTGATACCCAAATTTGTGGTATCATCCAAAACTAATGTAAAGTATCAAACAACAGAATAAGTGATTATTACATTGTAATAGAAGTGTAGATAGAACATGTTAAAAGAGAAAGTAAGCAGATATTAACAGTAAATGAACAAGTAGATTAATAATTCATTTCCTACCACTTGTCCTTAATAATTTTGACTAAATAATAGAATGGAAAATGACATAATATGTTACTGCATATGTTAGCAGCTAAATTAGGAACCTTTGTTTTACTTACTAATAAAAGACAAGTTGTCTTGTATATTCACTATTTTATTTAAGAACAAACTTGCAATAAGAAACATGTTTAATGTACCGTAAGATTTTTTGTTAAAATAAAGCCAATAATGCAATTTTTTGTGGTCCCCTTTATTTAGAAAAGTACTGAAAAGTATCGAAATAATTTTGGTACCAGTACCAAAATATTGATATCGGGACAACACTAGTCCAGCACGAACAGAATATCATATTGAAGCTACGTAAAAAGTGGTGGTGAAAGTTGCCACCGGCCTTAAAAACGATGGAGTGCAAGTCATGATGTTATACTTTAGCATCTCGATAAAGTCATCGAGACACTGCTGCTTTAAAGAAGTATTATCGACACACTAAGTACGTGTCCATGCACTAAATTAGTCTGATTTCTTAAACAGTTTGGCTCTAAATTAGCATCATACAACCCATGGAAACACCTTAATCTGATCGTGTTCAGTTTTTGAAAAGTCGGACGAACACACCTGGATTATGCAATTGAAAACCAGATCTCTCGAGTGGGTCTCTGCTGCCAGGGGGGACCCTTTGTATCTCAATGTGCGGGATACAACCCGGAAGCAGATACCATTAAATAAAAACATAGCAACAATTGTCATGAAGAGGAGATTGTTCATTTGCTTCACAAATTAAAAGAACACAGCATTTTGAAGTGTATCGATAGGAGAAAAGAAGTCTGAGGGCAATAGAGCGTTTATATTCGGGCTCCAGTACTCTGGAATGCCCTCCCGGTAACAGTTACAGATGCTACCTCAGTAGAAGCATTTAAGTCCCATCTTAAAACTCATTTGTATACTCTTGCCTTTAAATAGACCCCCCTTTTAGACCAGTTGATCTGCCGTTTCTTTACTGCTCTGCCCCCTTCTCCTTCGTGGAAGGGGGGGCACAGGTTCGGTGGCCACGGATGAAGCGCTGGCTGTTCAAAGTCGGGACCCGGGGTGGACCGCTCGTCTGTGCATCGGTTGGGGACGTCTCTGCGCTGCTGACCTGTCTCCGCTCGGGATGGTCTCCTGCTGGCCTCACTATGAACTGAACTCTCACTATTATGTTAGATCCACTTTGAGACACTCGTGATTTAGGGCTATGTAAGTAAACATTGATTGATTGATTGATTGATTGATTGATTGATTGATTGATTGATTGATTGATTGAGGGAAAAAAAGAAGCGCAGATATATTTAAAAAGGTAGCTAAGCAAATCGAGAATGTCAGTTTAATTCGAACTCCCGAACGAAATACAAATGAGATGGAAGAGAATGAAGCAGGTATAATACAAGGCAGAGAATAAAGCGTACACATACCTCTTCACGCTGCATTTGCGCACTCCAAACTGATTAGCAATAACTCTGTATTCTAAACAACTGGCAAGCTAGTCCAGAACAATAGCAACCTTCATCTGGAACAACATTGGCCAGGCCACGAACGGTCTTTTCCTTTGATTTTAAAACTCATTCCATCAATACACAGTACATTATGAATGTACTCCGAGACATTCCAAACTTTTATTTCCATGATTCGCCCTCCGAAAATTCCTTCGAAAAAACTCTCTACCGCAGGTCTTTCTTTGACTCGGACCTGCATCCACTCCGAGACCTTCTTGGTAGTAGCGTCATGTCCGTAGCGCAATCTAAGATAATTGTTTTGATGCTGTCTGCTATTTAACATCAGCATAGCTGATGATTGTCAAATGTGTTGTAAATAATGTAACCTGTGACAAGTATAAACAAAGATAAATAAAGATAGAATAATATTAACCGCAACATGTAAGTGTTGTAACATTATGATCAGTACATTTTCAGAATGTGCTTGGTCTATATTTAAACAAAAAAAACAATCTGAAGTTGTCTTTATTTTTAAGTTATCATGCCATGATTTTACCAGTCCGTCCCACTTGGGAATAGATTTTCCTCCATGTGGCCCCTGAGCTAAAATGAGTTCGATAATTATGGTGCAGCATTTGCAGGATCACCACCCAGCTTTACACAATAAAGTAAAGGTAAGACTTAATAACCGAGTTAAATTATGTTAGTGGCAAGTTACTTCATGACGAATTGTGTTGATAAAGAGTTAAATGTAAACGTGAGACTTACAATCAGTAGCTTTGCATTGAGTAAATTCAGTGCAAAAACTGCAACAGATACTCCTGTCAAGGCTTAATTAAGTCACCATTTAACGTTAGGGATTGTTCTTCTTGTCTGTGTTGAATAAACCATAGGCAATATAAATTACTACAGCAAGTGTAAAACGCTAACATAACATTAGGCTATTGTCGACTAACACTATTCTATGGGATCTGATTATGTGCATTCCACACAACATAAAATATATTATTAAATGAATTATTGAATACATAGGCAAGTATGACAGTTAATGACAATAACACTTGAGTTTATGACCCACATGAGTAACATTTTACCCAGCGGGATCAATAAAGTTAATCTTAGTCTTGTCTGATTGAATAATTCAATAATGTATTCATTTATTATCAATTATACTTTTTGTATATGTAATGATTGTTTTGTATTGTTATTTTATTGTTACATGATTACTGTTATTTCAGCAATACATAACATCAAAATCTCTAGGGAAAGTCTGTGATTTTATCAATTTTTGTTGTGAAATTAATAACTGCTTGATAATTGTGAAAGCGAGATTATTACTCAGACTGTAACTGTACAGTAGGGATGATGTTTGATAAGAAATTATCGAGTTCGAGCCTATTATCGAATCCTCTTATCGAGCCGATTCCTTATCGATTCTCTTATCGAGTCCAGATAGGTTGTTGTATATAAAAAAAAACCACAATATTTGGTTTAACAAAAGCTCACTTTTATTATATAAGAAAAAAATAAAATCTAATAAATAAATAAATATTGACTGCTACCCCCCTAAAAAAATAAAAAAATAAAAATACATATTGACTATTGTTACCCAAAGTATATTAAGTGGGATTTTTCAGAAAAACAAATATATACAGTAACACAAAAACAACCTGTCTCTGTGATCACTATAGGTGTATAAATAATAATATAGTGTTAAATAAAATCAGTCCCTTGGGCACAAAACTTAAAATAATACAGCTCTCCAAAAAGTGCACTTCTGCTGCTATTTGACATAACTGTTTGTTATGATGCTTTGACATTTTTGCACTTATTATAAATAAACATTGATTGATTGATTGATTTATTTCTTTATTGAAAGAAAATTCTATGAAGAGAAAGGTTGTTTGCAAATGTGGTTACAATGCTAAAAAATGAAAAGTTAAAGCTAAAAAAAGAAATACACTTCATTGAGTTAACATTATTTCTTTATAGGGGGAAAGATGTGATGTTATGAGCTAGGCTAGGGAATAGAACAACTACACTACCAAGCATGCAACGGGAGTGACGCGCATGCGCGGTAGCCCCGAAAAGTGTTGTTGCATGTCGTCACGCCGGCAGCTAAGAATGAGGTTATGAGCACGCTGTGAAAGTAAACGTCAAGAACTCAGCCAACACGCGTCTTCTGCATTATTTATAATTAGACAGACAACACATATGCAGTGTGATTTTGTTTTGTTTACAAGGAAAGAAAAACAAAAGTTAAAAAAGGGAGATGTCATATATATGTATGTGCTGCGGTTGCTTTGAGAACGTTGCAACAGCTGCCGTAAAGGAGGTGCGTTGCTAGCCTGGTTGCTATGTTTCCGGTTGGTCGTAAAAGTGTTCGTCATGTGTTTGTACCCTGCTCAAATCTCTCAGTAAAGTTATTCATTGGATTATACCTTTTGTTTTGAACTTTATTACATCTTGGAGCGTTTTTCCCGGTGCATTGTTTTTCCTGCTTTCCCTATCTGCGCCTAATGACTGAGCTACATGACGTCATTTCTTGTGATGTCTCACGGGGCATTTCTGGTCGGGACTCGTTTCGTTCCCAAGGATTCGAATAAAGAACCAACTCTTTTTCTTTACTATAGTGGTCTCGATAACGGGTACCGGTTCTCAAAAAGGGATTTGAGTTCGAGGACTTGGTTCTTTTCTTATCGAACAACCGGGAAAACCGGTTTCGAGTATCATCCCTACTGTACAGTCAAAATCCTTAATTGTAGCATCCCAATGCATCACACACAAAAAACAAACACAGAGGTGACACTTTCAAAGTAAAAAAGTTTTAAAATAAGAGTCTTTGAATTGAAGTGTATTAACATGGAGATGTTTTAACAGGTATCTACTCTGTATCTATCTATGGCTGTCCTAGTTAACCAACGACGGCTAAAACACTGCACCGCTTCGACCATATTTATAAAAAATAAGAAAAAAACTGCCAACTGCTATGTTGACATTTACATATTGCCTCAAGATAAGACATCCCACACACCTACAAAGGAATGTAAACCAACATGTTAAAATCACACAGACACAAGCGCACACGTGAACAAAAAGCCTTCTACATGCACGCACACACACACACGCACACGCACGCACACACACGCACACACACACACTCTTCCTCTCGCATTCCCACAGAGCTCAGCTCAGTATGAGGAAGGTCCTTTCACTCATCAGACCAGGTAACTGATGTATTAGTGTTTTTAGAAGAAGACCATCTGGCTTGTTGATGTGATGACCAAAGCAACACACTGACTGGCAGACTGGAGCTGGATGAGTCACTGTCATGTTTGCTAAGACTGCTATTAGGTGTCGTATAAGTTGTGCAAGAAAGAAAAAGCAATACAAACATTCCAGCCAAGCTCCAGTGAACAGCAACTATATAAAAAAATGTTCTTCAATTGGAACTTCAAAATAAGTACCATATTTTCCAGACTACTATTTAAAGCACCAGTTTATAAGCCACACTCATTAAATTTTAGAAGAAACATTTTTTCCATATACAAGTCGCAACTGACTAAGCAGCAGATATGTTGTGAAAGGAGTTATTTACACAGAAAGACTTTATACATGTTTATTTACATACCTTAATTGTTTCCAAACAGTGTCTGTAACAAGGCAGTAGAACGGCTGATCAAACAAAACAGAAGACCCACTAGCTGTGAAAGTTAGCTTTCAAATCAGCTAAACAGACTCAATAACTCCATGGTGACGTTTTGGCAAACTTACTGAGGAATTTGTGAAACTGAAACAATACAAAAAGAATGCCTTTGTAAGTTAATAATACGAATACAGACAATCGTAAACGTGTTCGCATATAAACTCATGCTAATGATGCTAGCTTGATTACATAACTATAGCAAAAATAGATATGCATGAAAACACACACGTCACACATGGGACAGTTTAGAAAGTATTAATAGTTGTAGTTATTTTGTAAAACTTACAACCATTGCGTGGGTGATTAATGAAGAATCCATATGAGTGGAAATGCAATGGAAGACTAGAAGACGGAACGGCACTTCCGATTCAAAGCACTAAACAGAAGGAAATACTGTAAATATTCACCCCGCAGCACCTGCAATGAGCAAAACCATCCAAGGGATGGTGCCACAGCACCAACAATAACACACCTTTTTAATGTCTATGTGTTTTATAAAAACTATTTGTTAAATACTTAACATTGTGGCTGTTAGCAAAGAAAAATCCATGAATTAGCTGCACCGTTTTATAAGCCGGAGGATTAAAAGCGTAGGGAAAAAAATGACGGTTTATAGTCCGGAATTTAGGGTACTACAAACAGCTGACAAAATTTGCCCAAAACTGTTCCATCAGTTCCTTCAGTGACTATGAGTTGGTTATTACTCAATTATTGCCGTTTATTCATAATAGATTATGTCATATGCACTAAAAACTTAAAGGCCTACTGAAACCCACTACTACCGACCACGCAGTCTGATAGTTTATATATCAATGATGAAATCTTAACATTGCAACACATGCCAATACGGCCGGGTTAACTTATAAAGTGCAATTTTAAATTTCCTGCTAAACTTCCGGTTGAAAAAGCCTTTGGAGGATGACGTATGCGCGTGACGTAGCCAGGGGAACAAAGGTACGGCTTCCCCATTGAATACAATACAAAAAAGCTCTGTTTTCATTTCATAATTCCTCAGTATTCTGGACATCTGTGTTGGTGAATCTTTTGCAATTTGTTTAATGAACAATGGAGATTGCAAAGAAGAAAGTTGTAGGTGGGATTGGTGTATTAGCGGCTGGCTGTAGCAACACAACAAGAAGGACTTACTTGGATAGCAGACGCGCCAGCCGATGCTAGCAGTCAACCACATCTTATTTGGGGTGAAGTCCTTCGTCGCGCCGTCGATCGCTGGAACGCAGGTGAGCACGGGTGTTGATGAGCAGATGAGTGCTGGCTGGCGTAGGTGGAGCGCTAATGTTTTTATCATAGCTCTGTGAGGTCCGGTTGCTAAGTTGCTAAATTAGCCTTAGCGTCGTTAGCAACAGCATTGTTAAGCTTTGCCAGGCTGAGAATTATTAACCGTGTAGTTACATGTACGTGGTTTAATAGTATTGTTGATCTTCTGTCTATCCTTCCAGTCAGGGATTTATTTATTTTGTTTCTATCTGCATTTGAGACAGATGCTATCATGTTAGCTCATGCTAAAGAGCTTTGTCGATGTATTGTCGTGGAGATAAAAGTCACTGTGAATGTCCATTTCGCGTTCTCGACTCTCATTTTCAAGAGGATACAGTATCCGAGGTGGTTTAAAATACAAATCCGTGATCCACAATAGAAAAAGGAGAGAGTGTGGAATCCAATGAGCCAGCTTGTACCTAAGTTACGGTCAGAGCGAAAAAAGATATGCATTTCACTGCATTCTAGTCCGTTACTCTAACGTTCCTCATCCACAAATCTTTCATCCTCGCTCAAATTTAATTGGGTAATCGTCGCTTTCTCGGTCCGAATAGCTCTAGCTGCGTTGAAAACAATAGGAAAATATGAGGAAGTGAACAACTGACAACGTCACGCTACTTCCGGTAGGGGCAAGGCTTTTTTTAATCAGAGACCAAAAGTTGCGAACTTTATCGACGTTGTTCTATACTAAATCCTTTCAGCAAAAATATGGCAATATCGCAAAATGATCAAGTATGACACATAGAATGGATCTGCTATCCCCGTTTAAATTAAAAAAATTCATTTCAGTAGGCCTTTAAGAAATCAGGAAAGCCACCACTGCGAAAGCAGAGATTGCGTCCAGTGAATGTAGGTGTTCGCTTTTTGTTCTGACAAACTATAAAACACTCCAATACTCTGAACATTGACAATATAGGCTCTCTTTCTCTATCTCTCTCTCCGTAATACTAGCAAGTGTAGAAAATATAGAAAATAACTAAATGTTCCTTTCAAATATGAAATTTCAAAGCTGCTCATCTAGGATGAATGTTGACGTGTGGATAATACTGCAAAATTGATGCAGTGGTACAGAGGCATGTCTCTTCCACACAGTTGCCAATAGTTTCCAGAGGAAACCCTAGTTGGAAGATGGTGGCAACGCCTAGACAAGGCAGAGAAAAGACTGGCAAGACATCATCTCTCCAGACAAGCCAATGATTCAACTTTAAGGAAAAACCTCTTGTCAGGCGTGTTGGCCTGCCTGGCCTTGTGTTGTTCTAAACTGTCTCTACCACGATGGTCCTTTTGTTTGATTTACATTTCAAAGTTTCAAGTTAAATTAGAAAGTGAAAAAACATAGAAGCTCTGAATCCAAATATCGCCACACATCAACATAAAGCAGGTTGACAGATACCTGTATGTTTTCTGGCCATCCGCAAAAATCCACAAGTTATTGATACTCCTATAGAAACGTCTGTTTTGGACACATGGCTCACTACTATCATAAATCAGTGAATTTGCAGAGTCGCAAATACTAAATCGCAGATATATAGGGATCTACTGTACTTTGGTTTTTGCATGCCCCGGATTTTGTATGATTCGGGTTTTGACCAAAAACAATCACAAAGGTACAGCCAGGTTTTCATGTACCGTACGGCCCAACATTGCACAAAACAAACTAGTCGGTTTATATCATCCAGCAGAATTGGGTGCACAAACCAAGAATCCCCATCATTAGAGACTTAGTCTCTGAATGTTTTGAAAATGTTATATTAGCATTCTTAATAAGTGTTTTGTCTTGCAGTTATAAAATGTATCCAGACATCACATGCAACAACAAAACAACACAAAATTACAAGAGACACTTGGAGAGAAAAAGCAAAGGAAACAGTTTTCTCAAAGAAGAAGTTCATTAAATGAACACAGACTGCAAGATTATTTCAATACGGTCCCTACGCAGCAAGACCAAAGTGTCTGGCAGTAAGCACTTGACATTATGGACATAATTTGTATGCTGAATTTGAACGTCTGTATCCTCAAAAATTTGCTTTCTACGGTTTACATTGAAAAAGCAAAAGAAGATCAACATATTGCAAAAGTGAGTTTTATATTTTAAAATGGGTGTCTGCTGAAAGTACATTATCTTATCATTTCAATTAACTAAATTAGGAATAAACATAGTATTTTGGCAGTTTTCATTTTGGAGAGAATGTCCAGACTATTACTTGTCATGCAACATGGAACAGCAAATGATTAGCTCAAAAGCTACAGTATATGACGCTGTCATTTGTGCAATGATGAAAGATTAAGGCTATGTCTACACTAAGCTGGATAACCCCTTAAACGAATCATTATTTAGCCTAAACATCATGTCAGCCACACTAAACCATCGTTTAAGGTTCCCCTCCTTGGATAATTTTTTACACGGGTAAGTGCGCCGTGTATTTCTTGAATCTCCGGCTCTTAGCGTGGTATGGAGTCATTGATCGATTACAAACTGAGTTCGGAGAGGAAGTGACGTCAGAAAGAACGTGCCACAGCGAGCTTCATAACAACTGGAGCTAACCACTGGAAAGATGGAGGCGAATCATTCAGACATCCCCTGTTTCTCATTCTTCTACATGTACAGAAGCTTGTAGAAATCCCACATGAATACCTTTAGAGAAGAAAACGTGCAATTGCAGCTATTTCGGATACTACACATCTCAGACGGCAAGAGAACTTTCGAATGTCCGGGTCAGCTGTGATTCTACTCACCAAAAAACGTTATCCATTTGTCGAAGGAAAGTCAACGAGAATGCGGACTCCCGTGGATGTGATAAAAAAAGGTAGTGTGTGCTTTGTATTACTTGGCCGTCGAGGGAAGACTACGGAAATCATTAAATGCAT